>NW_024433229.1:0-2215 GCF_017639785.1 Mesocricetus auratus | reverse complement strand
CCTGATTCATTTGTAATTCGTGTTTATCTCTAAATATTAATGATAGAGTTTGTGTTTATTTCTAAATATTGATCATAGTGTTATATATATCTCTAAATATTAATCATAGAGGTTTTATCTCTAAATATTAATCATACTATGTGTGTTTATCTCTAAATATTAATAGTAGAATGTGAGTTTATCTCTAAATATTATCATAGAGTGTGCATTTATCTGTGAATACTAATTATAGAGAGTGGTTATCTCTAAGTGTTAATCGATGAGTATGTGTTTATCTCTAAATATTAATCATTGAGTGTATGTTTGTCTCTAAATATTAATCACATAGAGTGTTTATCTCTAAATATTAATCATAATGTGTGTGTTTATCTCTAAATATTAATCATAGAGTGTTTATCAATAAATATTAAACACAGCGTGTGTGTGTTTATCTCTGAATATTTATCATAGACTGTGGTTTCACCTCTAAATATTAATAATAGTGTGTTTGGTTACCTCTAATTATTAATCACAGAGTGTGTGTTTATATCTATATATTAATCATAGAGTGTTTTTATCTCTAAATATTAATCATAGTATGTGTGTTTATCTCTAAATATTAATCATAGAGTTGGATTCATCTCTAAATATTAATAATAGAGTGTGTGTTTTCCACTAACTATTTCTCATAGATTATGTTTCATTTCTCTGCTCCTTGTATTCCTTATATATCTTTAATATCTGTTTTATTTCCAATTTCTAATTTATTTCTAATTCCTTGTTTATTTTCAATTTTGTTTTATTTCTATTTCCTCGATTATTTCTAATTCCTGATTTACTTCCAATTCCCGATTTAGTTCCAATTTGTAATTTATTTCCTTTTGCTCAATAATTCTAATTCCTAATTTTACTGATTTATTTCCAGTTCCTGATTAATTTGTAATTCGTGATTTAATTCTAATTCCTATTTTATTTCTGATTCCTGATTTATTTCTAATTCATGATTTATATCTAATTAATAATTTATTTCTAATTCCTGATTTGTGACCAATTTGATTTATTTCTCCTTTGCTTTGTCTCCAGGCTTCTCTGCATTAATTTCCAGGCCCTCGTGGCAACTGAGTTGGACCAAGAGGGGAAATAAACCAGGCATTAAAATGTTGTTTAAAACTGTAAACAGTAATGCATGCATGATGTACAACAAACACAGAACACAGAACATGAAACACAGGTGCACAGGACACACTGCTGATACATCCCTAGAGCAGCAGGCTGGGCTGTGGTCCTGAAGGATTCTGGGAAACGTAGTCCAGGAGGAATTCTGGGAAACGTAGTCCAGGATGAATTATGGGAAATGTGATTCAGGGGGATTCTCAGAAACGTAGTAGTATAGGAATTCTTGAAATGTAGTCCTCAGGGAATTTCAGGAAACGTAGTCCAGGATGATTCTGAGAAACGTAGTCCAGGAGGATTCTGGGAAATATGTTCCAGGTGGATTTTGCAATATGTAGTTCAGGAGGATTCTGGGAAATGTGTACGAGGAATTGTGGGAAATGTAGTGAAGAAGAATTTTCTGGAATATGGTCTCGCAGGATTCTGGGAAACATAGTGCATGAGAGATTCTGGGAAATGTAGTCTAGAAGAATTCTGGCGAATGTGGTCCCCAAGGATTCTGGGAAATGTAGTCAGTGGTGGCATATTGGAAACCTGGTCTGAAAGGAATTCTGCGAAATTTATTCATAGATTGTGTGTTTATCTCTACATGTTAATCATAGATCGTGTGTTTATCTCTAAATATTAATCACAGAGTTTTTATCTCTAAATATTAATTATAGAGAGTGTTTTCATCTTCTAAATATCTCTAAACAATAATCATAGTGTGTGTTTATCTCTAAATACTATTCATAGATTGTGTGTTTATCTTCTGTATATTAATCATAGAGTGTGTGTTTATCTCTAAATATTATCCATAGAGTGTGTGTTTATCTCTAAATATTAATCAATTTGCATATGTTAAACTCTAAATGTTAATCACAGTATATGTGTTTATGTCTAAATATTAATCATAGATTGTTTATCAATAAATATTAATCACAGAGTGTGTGTTTGTCTCTAAATATTAATCATAGTGTGTGTTAATTTTTAAATATTACACATAGAGTGTTTATCAATGAAAATAATCACAGAATGGGTGTTTATCTGTAAATAGTATTCATAGAGTGAGTGTTTATCTCTA
>NW_024433228.1:0-623 GCF_017639785.1 Mesocricetus auratus | reverse complement strand
CTGGAGTCTGGGATGCTTGGCTCCCATCGGGATTTGAAACTCTCTGTAGTTCCCAGGCGATACCCAGTCACTGGAACACAGGCCGGTAAGCCGGCCTGTTTACCTGAAGCTGCAGCAGGAACAGCTGCTTCCCTGGACTCCCAGTGTCCTCTGGGTTACTGGTCTCGTTGGTGGGAGAGAAGACCTGGAGTCTGGGTTGCTTGGCTCCCATCGGGATTATTAGTTTAAAATGATATCATTCAATATTTCCTAGGCCATGCTTAAAATAGTCACCCCTAAAGTTTCTTCCCTCTTCCTGAGAATGTTTTTTTTGTGCATGGATATGCACAAACAAATTGTGTAAAATTCTTTCAGGTTTACTATTTATTTTTATAAAAAACAAAGATTTCTTTTTAGTGCAGTAGTACATGAGCATATAATATTCATGTCTTGCTAACTCCATACTTCAAAATAAAGTTCAAACCATACATATGTTCATTAGAAATCCTTTTTCAGTTGGTTTGTGTGCCTTTTTTGTTTGAGAAAGTGATTGTAGATTTTGATCTTGTCTTTGTTTTATTCTTGTTTTTCCATACTCAAGGTTTCCCTGAATATCTCAGGAATGATTATTAGAATCCTCAAGC
>NW_024433227.1:0-35780 GCF_017639785.1 Mesocricetus auratus | reverse complement strand
CAAAAAACTCCGCAAGGTTACTCCTAGAGCTGATAAACACCGTCAGCAATGTGGCAGGATACAAGGTAAACTCAAAAAAATCAGTGGCCCTAGTATATACAGATGATGAAGTGACTGAGAAAGAAATCAGAGAAACATCACCTTTTACAATAGCCAAAAACAGCATCAAATATCTGGGGATAATGTTAACCAAGGAAGTGAAAGACCTGTATATCAAGAACTTTGTGTCTTTGAAGAAAGAAATCAAAGAAGATACCAGAAAATGGAAAGATCTCCCATGCTCTTGGATTGGTAGGATTAACATAATAAAAATGGCAATCTTGCCAAAAGCAGTCTATAGATTCAATGCAATCCCTATCAAAACTCCATCACAATTCTTCAAGGACCTGGAAAGAACATTAATCAACTTTATATGGAAAAACAAAAGGCCCAGGATAGTCAAAACATCCCTATATAATAAAGGAACTTCAGGAGGCATCACCATACCTGACTTCAAGCTCTATTATAGAGCTATAGTCCTGAAAGCAGCTTGGTATTGGCACAAAGATAGGCAGGTAGACCAATGGAACCGAATCGAAAGCCCTAATTTTAACCCACACACCTATGAACACCTGATTTTTGACAAAGAAGCTAAAACTGTACAGTGGAAAAAAGAAAGCAGCTTCAACAAATGGTGCTGGCATAACTGGGTACTGGTATGCAGAAGACTGCAGATAGATCCGTGTTTATCGCCTTGTACAAAACTTAAGTCCAAATGGATCAAAGATCTCAACATACATCCAGCCACACTGAAACTTTTAGAAGAGAAAGTGGGAGATACTCTTCAACGAGTTGGTACAGGAGACCACTTCCTAAACATAACACAAGTGGCACAGGCACTGAGATTGACAATTAACAAATGGGACCTTCTGAAACTAAATAGCTTCTGTAAGGCAAAGGACACAGTCAAAAAGACAAAAAGGCAGGCCACAGAATGGGAAAAGATATTCACTAACCCTACATCTGACAGAGGGCTAATCTCCAAAATTTAAAAAGAACTCAAGAAACAAGTCTCCAAAACACCAAAGGATCCACTTGAAAGGTGGGGTACAGAGCTAAACAGAGAATTCTCAGTAGAGGAGGCTAAAATGGCCAAGAGGAACTTAAGAAAGTGCTCAACATCCTTAGCCATCAGGGAAATGCAAATCAAAACAACTCTGAGATACCATCTTACTCCTGTCAGAATGGCTAGAATCAAAAACACCGAAGACAATTTATGCTGGAGAGGATGTGGAGAGAGAGGAACACTCCTCCACTGCTGGTGGGAATGCCGACTCATACAGCCTCTTTGGAAATCAGTATGGAGATTCCTCAGGAAAATGGGAATTAATCTACCACTAGACCCAGCAATTCCACTCTTAGGCATTTATCCAAATGAGGCAGGTTCATACAACAAGGGCATCTGCTCCACTATGTTCATAGCAGCATTGTTTGTAATAGCCAGAACCTGGAAGCAACCTAGATGCCCCTCAATTGAAGAGTGGATAGAGAAAATGTGGTACATTTACACAATGGAGTATTACTCAGCAGAAACTAACAATGGAATCTTGAAATTCGCAGGGAAATGGATAGCACTGGAAGAAACCATCCTGAGTGAGGTAACCCAGTCGCAAAAAGACAAAATGGTATGTATTCACTCATATTTGGATTCTAGATATGGATCAGGATAGTGCCAGTCTGCACTTCCACAGATAGAGAGTCTGGGAAACAGGAAAGAACCTAAAAGATATGCATATATGCATAGTACCCAAGAGAAGAGGATGGAGACAAGATCCTCTGAATGGATGGGGAACACGGCGAGGGGTGGGGGGAATGGGACCTGGGAAGAAGAGAGGGGGTAAAGAGGAAGGGAGTTGGGCATGGGGGAACAGGAAGTTGAGGGGGTAGGGGTAGAATAGGGGGAAGAGGGAATCATAGGATCGAAGACAGATCAGGCACCAGAGTGACCTCGAGTGATCCACAGGTATAACATCAATTGGCAAACTAAGCAATAGTGGAGGGACCACCTCGAATGCCCATTCCTGATAATGAACTTGATGTCTATAACCATCCGGGAGCCTTCATCCTGTGACTGATGGAAGCAGAGGCAAACACACAACTAAGCACTGAACTGAACCCAAGGAACCCAGTGACAGAGAGAGAGCAGTGATGAGCAAATTGGCAAAGAATGGGCTGGCAAAACCAGCAGAGACAGATGATCTGAACAGGGGAGTGCTCTTGGACCCCAGACCGACAGTGGGGAGGCCAGCATGGGACTGATCTGGACCCCCCAAATGTGAGTGTCAGAGAGAAGGCCTGGGCAAACTATGGGGCCCTGAGCTGTGGATCAGTGTCTATACCTGGTATACAAACTGTCTTCATGTGCCTATAGCACAAAGAGAGATGCTCTCTCAGCCTGGACTCTTAGGGGAGTGCCTTGACCTTACCTAGAGTAAAATGACAGACTCTAGATATCCCCTATGTGGAAGGATTTGGCAATAGTGTGGGATGGAGGGGGAAGGGGAGTGTGGGAGGAGGGGAGGGAGTGGGAACTGGGATTGACATGTAAAACAAGCTATTTAAAATTAAAATAAAAAATGATAAAAAAAGAAACTACGTGCTTAACTTCTTCAAAACTAACTTTACAAAACTGTGTGTGAAACTACATGCTTAATTTCTTCATAACTATCGATACAACACAGTGTGTGAAACTATGTGCTTAACTTCATGAAATCCAACAATAAAACAATATATGTGAAACTACGTACATAAATTCATGAAAACTAACGATACTACACAGTCTGCGAATCTACGTGCTTAACTTCATAAAATCAAACTTAATAACACTATATGAGAAACTACATACTTAACTTCATGAAAACTAATGATACAACACTGTATGTGAAACTATGTGCTTAACTACATGAGAACCTACCATATAACACTGTATAATAAACTACGTGCTTAAATTCTTCAAAATTAAATTTACAACACTGTGTGTGAAACTACATGCTTAAATTCTACAAATCTAACAATACAACACTGTGTGTGAAACTACGTGCTTAACTTCATGAAATCCAAGTATATAACACTATATGTGAAAGTACGTACTTACCTTCATGAAAACTAATGATACAACAAGTCTGCGAATCTACGTGCTTAACTTCATGAAATCTAACTATATAACACTATATGTGAAACTACGTGCTTAACTTCATGAAAACTAACGACACAACACAGTATGTGAAATTAAGTGCTTAACTTCTTCAAAACTAACGATACAAAACTGTATGTGAAATTATGTGCTTAAGTACATGAGAACCTACCATATAACACTGTATAATAAACTACGTGATAACTTCTTCAAAACTAACTTTACAACACTGTGTGTAAAACTATGGGCTCAAATTCATGAGAAATAACCATATAACACTGTACTAGAAACTACGTGCTTAACGTCATGAAAACTAACGACACAGTACAGTATATGAAACTAAGTGCTTAACTTCTTCACAACTAACGATAAAACACTGTATGTGAAATTATGTGCCTAACTACATGAGAACCTACCATATAACACTGTATACGAAACTACGTGCTGAACATCTTCAAAACTAAAGTAACAACATTATGTGTGAAACTACATGCTTAACTTCTTCAAAACTAACGACACAACACAGTATATGAAACTAAGTGCTTAAATTCTTCAAAACTAACAATATAACACTGTGTGTGAAACTATGTGCTTAACTTCATGAAATCCATCTATATAACACTATATGTGAAACTACAAACTTAACTTCATGAAAACTAAGGATACAACACAGTCTGCGAAACTTCGTGCTTAACTTCATGAAATCTAACTATATAACACTATATGAGAAACTACATACGTAACTTCATGAAACTAATGATAAAACACTGTATGTGAAACTATGTGCTTAACTACATGAGAACCTACCATATAACACTGTATAAGAAACTACGTGCTTAACTTCTTCAAAACTAACATTACAACAGTGTGTGTGAAACTGCATGCTTAACATCTTCAAAACTAAGGATACAACACTGTGTGTGAAACTATGTGCTCAAATTCATGAGAACTTACCTTATAACACTGAATTAGAAACTACGTGCTTAACTTCATGAAATCGAACTTTATAACACTGTATGAGAAACTACGTACTTAACTTCTTCAAAACTAACATTACAACAGTGTGTGTGAAACTGCATGCTTAACTTCTTCAAAACTAACGATACAACACTGTGTGTGAAACTATGTGCTCAACTTCATGAGAGCTTACCTTATAACATTGTATTAGAAACTACGTGCTTAACTTCATTAAAACTAACGACACAACACAGTATGTGAAACTAAGTGCTTAAATTCTTAAAAACAAATGATACAACACTGTGTGTGAAACTATGTGCTTAACTTCATGAAATCTAACTATATAACACTATATCAGAAACTACGTACTTAACTTCATGAAAACTAATGATACAACACTGTATGTGAAACTATGTGCTTAACTAGATGAGAAAATACCATATAACACTGTTTAAGAAACTATGTGCTTGCTGCAGAACTAAATAGAGAGTTTTCAATAGAGGAGTCTAAAATGGCTGAGAGTCACTTGAGAAAGTGCTCAACATCCTTAGCCATCCGGGAAATGCAAATCAAAACAACTCTCAGATACCATCTCACCCCTGTCTGAATGGCTAAAATCAAAAACACTAATGACAATTTATGCTGGAGAGGATGTGGTGAAAGGGGGACACTCCTCCATTGCTGGTGGGAGTGCCAAGTGGTTCAGCCACTTTGGAAATCAGTGTGGAGATTCCTCAGAAAACTGGGAATAAACCTACCACAAGACCCAGCAACTCCACTCTTAGGCATATATCCAAAAGATGCCCATTCATACAACAAAGAGGTCTGTTCCACTGTGTTCATAGCAGCTTTATTTGTAATTGCCAGAACGTGGAAGCAACCTAGATGTCCCTCACCTGAAGAGTGGATAGAGAAAATGTGGTACATCTACACAATGGAGTACTATTCAGCAGAAAAAATAATGGAATCATGAGATTCGCAGGCAAATGGATGACACTAGAAGAAACCATCCTGAGTGAGGTAACCCAGTCACAAAAAGAGAAACATGGCATGTACTCTCTCATTTATGGATTTTAGACATAGATCTGGGGAGTGCCAGCCTACAATCCTATGGCCAGAGAGTCTGGGAAACAGAAACTTTATTTAGTGGCTGATCGAAGAAGTGGCAGACTCCCTTGGTTAAGTACTGAGCTGAACTCAAGAAAGCCAGTAACAGAGAGGGAGGACTGATGATCAAAGGGTTTAAGACTGGGCTGGTTTAACCCCCAGAAACAGCTGACCAGACAAAGGTTAACTCTTGAATCCCAGGCATTAGCCTGGGAAGCCAGCATGGGACTGATCAAGACCCCCTGAATCTGGGTGTCAGTGAAGAGGCCTAGGGAATCTATTGAGCCTTGGGCAGCAGATCAGTACCTGTCGCACCTGCTGTGCGGCCTGCATCCGAGAATGTAGCGAGGTGGTCGGGATAGATGACACAGAGACCGGTCGGTTGCTTTAAGAAAACTTATCTTCCCAAGTCAGCTTAGGAGAGAGCTCTCAGAAGAAATCTCAGGAGAAGTCTCCCCAAGAAAAAGGGCTTCCCTTTTTAAGGACTTTTGCCATCCATTTACATACCATTCTTTCCACTTCTCACCCTACTGGCTGGTGGTTTAATCTCCGGCCCCAGAATCGGGGAGACACCACAGGGGGCAGGAAGAGGCATCTAGCCATAGGAGGTGTGGAAGGCATGGTATTTCAGTGAGCCAGCCCTTATCTGAGCCCTATCAAGCTTTAAAGCACTGAATTGTTTTCAGTAAACATTACATAGATGCCTGCTCCCAGGCCGAAGGGGAAGTGGGTTTCTGCTCAAGGTCTGGTGTCCCCACAATTCACCCCTTTTTATTTTTAAATGAGGCACTCCTGTCTTAGGTCAAGTAGGGTCACCCTCCCTGGCCCGTCTTTGGGGGACCTTGAACCCCTGTTAGGTGGGAGTGGGTCTTCCCCACAAGTTGCCCGTCATTGAAGTAGCCCGACCCTTAAAATCATTTGTAATAAGGCTTTATGGCTATCGGGATTGCCATGGGCTAAGGCACTTTGAACTCAGCATGAAGCCAGAATGCCTACTGCCACTGTTACCATTCCTAGGACCCCCACTGACATAGCGCCTCTCTGTCACCTGCCCATCCCCCGATCTGGGCCTTAGCATTCTACCACCAGCCTTTCTTTGCTACAAGGGTGATGTATAGTTACAATTTGACGGTCAAAACAGTGATAAAGTTTACAATTATTTTAAGATCTACTTAGGAAAGCATTAGAGAGTGCGCTTGCACAGATACATTAGGTACAATCATTGATGTTACACATGTAGCATTATAAAAAATATGAACAAGAGGCTTGTTGCACTATTTACAGGGTACCAATTTGTTCCTGTGGTGATGTAGTCTGTTGATTTAATGTCAGTAGTATCAGCCGAACATGCAACCCGAGTCAAAGTCTTTTTGTCGCACCAGGACAAACCACATTTCTCCAGAAAAACACACTGTGATTCCAGAAACAGGAACTACCGAGTCTGATATTTCAAGTGACCATGTCCTGTTCAAATACTGAAAAAGGCTTTTGCCATTCATCACAGTCCATACCAATGTCTAAATGTTAAATGGGTCCTTTTTCCCCCAAAGGGAAAAGCTGGCAAAATGAATTCTGTTGTTTTAAGGTGTATCAAAGGCTAGCTACTAATCTTCCAGTTTTGTTGGCTTTGGGATGAAAACTCACGGGTCCAGGAGGTTGATGTAGCAAGCCTGATGAGAAACTGGAAATCTCGAACTGACTGTTTTATTTCTTTCTCGGGCTGTAGATTTGATGACATCAAGGGTCAGGAACACTGATTTAGGAGATCTCGAACTGGCTTGAGCAGGCTCCCACGGTCTCAGGTCCAGTTTTTTCTGCTCCATGCATCTCACCAGATGTTGTGTCCGCTACTGAAGCTTTATTCTTTTCCTGTAAGAAAACACAAACATGCCCTCGACCCCGAATTAGGGTCTTCTCTACTGTCTAGTGTATGGATGTTTCCATTTGGCCTGAGTAATAGTTATTTAACTTTCATTATGTCAGAATCTGTCTGAAGCAGATTCCTCACAGGCATTTATATTTTATAAATATTTAAATGAGGAGTGGATTATTTAATGAATCATGTGGAGACTGGGGACATACTCCCTTTTATTTTTAAATTTTGTTTGAACTGTTGAAGTTGGACCATAACAGTAGAAGGATTTGTCTACCCTCCTTAATCAACTATCTAGGTGAATTAGGATCACTATTTAAAGTATTAGTAGATGTCCTTTAAAAGGGACATAACCATTAAGTACCTTTGAGAATCATTTAAGGATTGTAAACTATACTATGTCCCAAATAGTCCTTTTTTTTCTAACCTGTAGCTCTCACTAGCTGACAAGGCCTCATTTGCATCTGAGCTGACAAGGCCTAATTTGCATCTACACAGACACCTTTGGGGGTGGGGGCCTGCCAAAGCGGCAGGACAGTTTCCTGAAAAACCTCTCTTTTTCTCTCTCTCTTTGACTGGCTCTGAGGGCTTAACTTGAATTTTTTTGTTAAAATATTAACCGACTGACTGGATGTTTCTTTTGGCTATATCTAAATCGATTTAGGTAGTTTTTAACTGTTTGAACGGATTTAAGTATCCCTTTAATCATATCCAAGGCAATTAGAACAGTTGCTTTTGTCAACATTCACGCATTTACATTTCACACTTCATACATACTGACGTGGCCACGTTCATACACACAGACCATGTATACATATCTCTCCTTGCCTAGGTTATGATTAGTTTGTTGAACTGAAACTTCTTTAACAGAACAACTCCAGTCAATCTTTTAATTAAAACTAAAGGTTGAAAGAGTCCTGTATGTCCCTCGTCATTTCTTCATTAGAGAAGTTTTGAGCTACACTCAGGGGCTACAGCCATACCCACTCCTTGTAATTCTGTAGATGCAAAGTGGAAAGGCCAGGCTTTTGTCAAAAGTTTTTAGAGATGACTCACAAAATTCAATAACCTACCCCATATAAATGTAACCAAACATTTTTATTTTATATACCTTTGCCTTTTTCTTTACTGAATGCTAATACCTCATTTATTAACTGTTACCAATTTTTTAAATTTACCCATCTTTAATCTATCCTCCCATTGAGGATGATCCTCCAATCTACCCTCCAACTGAGGGCAACTTCTTATCTTAGGTTCCCTTTCTTTTCTGACCTTTATTAGGTGAGGGCTTATACATTTAATCAAATCCACCCTTCAACTGAGGGTGATCTCTTAGGTTCCCTTTCCTTCCTGACCTTTGTCAGGCAAGGACCTAGACATTTAATCTGGTACCCCTAGCTTGGTACCCCCTTTTTTAATACATCCACATAGCCTTACTGGCTAGCCTTTTAGATCTCTCAGTTCCCCCTTTACTTTCCTGACCTCAGTGGGTCAGGCGAAAGACTGGAGATTTTTTATTTTATTTCTTATTTTACCCTTTTTTTTCATTTCTTTTTTTTTGAGACTGGGTTTCTCTCTATCCTTTTGGAGGCTGTCCTGGAACTTGCTCTATATACAAGGATGGCCTCCATTCTACCTACCTCTGTCTCTCGAGTGTTGGGATTAAAGGCATATGCCACCAACACCCGACTCTAAAGATCATAGCGAACATTCTTCCAATCTGGGACATTTAAGCCTTCCCCAGTAATGAACCATGGACTGGCATGTTCAATCCATTTTAAAAAGCCTTCCAAGGTTTTAGGCTTTACTGTAGTCCCATGTCCTTCAAGTAACTTTTTAACTTGATACTGTAATTTAAGCTTCCCAGAACTATTCCCCATGGTTTCTTTTCTTTTCTTTTTTTTTCCAATCTGTCCCTGGCCAGAAAAAGAGACGAACCGGCTCACTTACCTCGCTTTCACGATCTCGGTGGGACCCTCCAATTGTCGCACCTGCTGTGCGGCCTGCATCCGAGAATGTAGCGAGGTGGTCGGGATAGATGACACAGAGACCGGTCGGTTGCTTTAAGAAAACTTATCTTCCCAAGTCAGCTTAGGAGAGAGCTCTCAGAAGAAATCTCAGGAGAAGTCTCCCCAAGAAAAAGGGCTTCCATTTTTAAGGACTTTTGCCATCCATTTACATACCATTCTTTCCACTTCTCACCCTACTGGCTGGTGGTTTAATCTCCGGCCCCAGAATCGGGGAGAAACCACAGGGGGCAGGAAGAGGCATCTAGCCATAGGAGGTGTGGAAGGCATGGTATTTCAGTGAGCCAGCCCTTATCTGAGCCCTATCAAGCTTTAAAGCACTGAATTGTTTTCAGTAAACATTACATAGATGCCTGCTCCCAGGCCGAAGGGGAAGTGGGTTTCTGCTCAAGGTCTGGTGTCCCCACAAGTACCCATCCCAAGTATACACACGGACTTTGGACTCCAATAGAACAATGTGAGGTGCACTCTCACCCAGAACTCTTGGGAAAGGGTCTAGGACCTGCCCTATATGAAATGACACACTATGGACATCCCCATGGAGGGCCTCACCCTCCCTGGAGAAATGAGAGGATAACGGGGGGGGAGAGGAGGGCACGGGAGGAAGGGAGGGAAAGGGAGAGGGACCTGGAACTGAGTTGTGAAGCAACCTTGATTCTTATCTAAATTTAAACTGGAAAATAAAATTAAAAAAAAGAAACTATGTGCTTAACTTCTTCAAAATTAACGTTACAACACTGTGTGTGAAACTACGTGCTTAACTTCTTCAAAACTAACGATACAACACTGTGTGTGAAACTATGTGCTTAACTACATGGGAACTTACCATATAACTCTGTGTTAGAAACTAGGTGCTTAACTTCTTCAAAACTAACTTTACAACACTGTGTGTCAAACTACATGCTTAACTTCTTCAAAACTAATGATACAACACTGTGTGTGTATCTATGTGCTCAACTTCATGAGAACTAACCGTATAACACTGTACTAGAAACTACGTGCTTAACGTCATGAAAACTAACAACTCAGTACAGTATGTGAAACTAAGTCTTAACTTCTTCATAACTAACAATACAACACCGTGTGTGAAACAATGTGCTCAACTTCATGAGAACAAACCATATAACACTGTACTAGACACAAGTGGTTTACCTAATGAAAACTAACAACACAGCACAGTAAGTGAAACAAAGTGCTTAACTTCTGCAACACTAACAATACAACACTGTTTGAGAAACTACATACTTAACTTCCTCAAAACTAACGATACACCACTTTGCGTGAAATTATGGGCTCAACTTCATGAGACCTAACCATATAACACTGTATTAGAAACTACGTGCTTAACTTCATGAAAACTAACGAAACAACACAGTATATGAAACTAAGTGCTTAACTTCTTCAAAACTAACGATACAACACTGCATGTGAAATTATGTGCTTAACTTCATGAAATCCAACTATATAACACTATATGTGAAACTACGTACTTAACTTCATGAACACAAACGATACAACACAGTCTGTGTAACTACGTGCTTAACTTCATGAAATCTAACTATATAACACTGTATGAGATACTACGTACTTAACTTCATGAAAACTAAAGATACAACACTGTATGTGACTATGTGCTTAACTACATGAGAACCTACCATATAACACTGTGTAAGAAACTACGTGTTAACTTCTTCAAAACTAACGTTACAACACTGTGTGTGAAACTACATGCTTAACTTCTTCAAAACTAACAATACAACCCTGTGTATGAAACTATGTGCTCAACTTCATGAGAACTTATCATATAACACTGTATTAGAAACTACTTGCTTAACTTCATGAAAACTAATGACACAACACAGTATGTGAAACTAAGTGCTTAACTTCTTCAAAACTAACAATATAACACTGTGGGTGAAACTATGTGCTGAACTTCATGAAATCAAATTATGTAACACTATATGTGAAACTACGTTCTTACTTCATTAAAAAACTAACAATACAACACAGTCTGCGAAACTTCGTGCTCAACTTCATGGATCCAACTATATAACACTGTATGAGATACTACGTACTTAACTTCATGAAAACTAATGATGCAACACATGATGTGAAACTATGTGCTTAACTACATTAGAACCAACCATATAACACTGTATAAGAAACTACGTGCTTAACTTCTTCAAAACTAACATTGCAAAACTGTGTGTGAAACTACATGCTTAACTTCTTCAAACGTAACGATACAACACTGTGTGTGAAACTACGTGCTTAACTTCATGAAATCTAACTATATAACACTGTATTAGAAACTACTTGCATATCCTTCTCGAAACTCACGACACAACACTGTGTGCGAAACGATGTGCTTAACTTCATGAAATCTAACTATATAACACTCTATGAGAAACTACCTACTTAACTTCATGAAAACTAATGATACAACAGTGAATGTGAAATTATGTGCTTAACTACAAGAGAACTTACCATATAACACTGCGTTAGAAACTGCGTGCTTAACTTCTTCAAAACTAACTTTACAACACTGTGTTTGAAACTACATGCTTAACTTCTTCAAAACTAATGATACCACACTGTATGTGAAACTATGTGCTTAACTACATGAGAACCTACCATATAACACTGTATAAGAAACTACGTGCTTAACTTATTCAAAAATAACGATACAACACTGTGTGTGAAACTACATGCTTAACTTCTTCCAAACTAACGATACAAAACTGTGCGTGAAACTATGTGCTTAACTTCATGAAATTCAACTATATAACACTACATGAGAAACTACGTACTTAACTTCATGAAAACTAACGATACAACACTGTGTGTGAAAATGTGTGCTTAAATTCTTCAAAACTAACAATACAACACTGTAAGTGAAACTATGTCTGTAACTACATGTGAACCTACCATATAACACTGTATAAGAAAATACGTGCTTAACTTCTTCAAAACTAACAATACAACAATGTGGGTGAAACTATGTGCTTAACTTCATGAAATCCAACTATATAACACTATATGTGAAACTACGAACTTAACTTCATGAAAACTAACAATTCAACACCGTCTGCGAAACTGTGTGCTTAACATCATGAAATCTAACTATATAACACTATATGAGAAACTACATACTTAACTTCATGAAAACTAATGATACAACAGTGTGTGTGATACTATGTGCTTAACTACATGAGAACCAACCATATAAAAGTGTATAAGAAACTACGTGCTTAACTTCTTCAAAACTAACGTAACACCACTGTGTGTGAAACTACATGCTTAACTTCTAAATTATCGATACAACACTGTGCCTTACTTCATGAAATCCAACTATATAACACTATATGAGAAACTACGTACTTAACTTCATGAAAACTAACGATACAACACTGTGTGCGAAACTATGTGCTCAACTTCATGAGACCTTACCATATAACACTGTATTAGAAACTACGTGCTTAACTTCATGAAAACTAATGACACAACACAGTATGTGAAACAAAGTTCTTAACTTTTTCAAAACTAGCAATATAACACTGTGGGTGAAACTATGTGCTGAACTTCATGAAATACAACTATAGAAAACTATATGTGAAACTACGTACGTAACGTAATGAAAACTAATGATACAACACTGTATGTGAAACTATGTGCTTAACTACATGAGAAATTACCATATAACACTGTGTTAGAAACTGCGTGCTTAACTTCTTCAAATCTAACGTTACAACACTGTGTGTGAAACTACATGCTTAACTTCTTCAAAACTAACAATACAACACTGTGTGTGAAACCATGTGCTTAACTTCATGAATTCCAACTATATAACAGTATATGTGAAACTACATACTCAACTTCATGAAAACTAACGCTAAACACAGTCTGCAATACTTCATGCTTAACTTCATGAAATCCAACTATATAACACTATATGAGAATCTACGTACTTAACTTCATGAAAACTAATGATACAACACTGTGTGTGTAACTATGTGCTTAACTTCTTCAAAACTAACGATACAACACTGTATGTGAAACTATGTGCTTAACTACATGAGGACCTATCATATAACACTCTATAAGAAACTACGTGCTTAACTTCATGAAAACTAACGATACAACACTGTGTGTGAAACTGTGTGCTCAACTTCATGAGATCTTACCGTATCACACTGTATTAGAAACAACGTGCTAAACTTCATGAAAACTAACAACACAACACAGTACGTGAAACTAAGTGCTTAACTTCTTCAAAACTAACAATATAACACTGTGTGTGAAACTATGTGCTTAACTTCAAGAAATCCAACTATATAACACTATATGAGAAACTTCGTACTTACTTCATGAAAACTAATGATACAACAGTGTATCAGTGTGTGAAACTACATGCTTAACTTCTTCAAACCTAACGATACAACACTGTGTGTGAAACTATGTGCTTAACATTATGAAATCTAACTATATAACACTATATGAGAAACTATGTACTTAACTTCATGAAAACATACGATACAACACAGTCTGCCAAACTACGTGCTTACCCTAATGAAATCTAACTATATAAAACTATATGAGAAACTACGTACTTAACTTCATGAAAACTAATGATACAAGAGTATATGTGAAACTATGTCCTTAACTACATAAGTACCTACCATATAACACTTTTTAAGATACTACGTGCTTAACTTCTTCAAAACTGACATTATAACACTGTGTGTGAAACTACATGCTTAACTTCTTCAAAACTAACAATACAACACTGTGTGTGAAACTAGTTACTTAACTTCATGAAATCCAAATACATAACAGTATATGAGAAACTACATACTTAACTTCATGAAAACCAACGATACAACAATGTGTGTGAAACTATGTGCTTAACTTCTTCAAAACTAACGTTACAACACTGAGTGTGAGACTATGTGCTTAACTTCATGAAATCTAACTATATAACACTGTGTTAGTCACTACTTGCTTATCTTCCTCGAAACTAACGATACAACACTGTGTGCGAAATTATGTGCTTAACTTCAAGAAATCTAACTATATAACACTATATGAGAAACTACGTACTTAACTTCATGAAAAATAATGATACAACAGTGTATTTGAAACTATGTGCTTAACTACATGAGAACTTACCATATAAAACTGTGTTAGAACTACGTGCTTAACTTCTTCAAAACTAACTTTACAACACTATGTGTGAAACTACATGCTTAACATCTTCAAAACTAACGATACAACACTATTTGTGAAATTATGCGCTCAACTTCATGAGAATTAACCATATAACACTGTACTAGAAACTACGTGCTTAACGTCATGAAAACTAACGACACAACAGAGTATGTGAAACTAAGTGCTTAACTTATTCAAAACTAACAATACAATACTGTCTGTGAAAATATGTGCTCAACTTCATGAGAACGTACCATATAACACTGTAATAGAAACTACGTGCTTAACTTCATGAAAACTAACGACAAAACACAGTATGTGTAACTAAGTGCTTAACTTCTTCAAAACTAACGATACAACACTGTGTGTGATACTAGGTGCTTAACTTCTTCAAAATTAACAATCCAACACTGTATGTGATACTATGTGCTTAACTACATGAGAACCTACCATATAACACTGTATAAAAAACTACGTGCTTAACGTCTTCAAAACTAACGTGACAACACTGTGTGTGAAACAACATGCTTAAATTCTTCAAAACTAACAATACAACCTGTGTGTGAAATTTCGTACTTAACTTCATGAAAACTACCGATACAATACAGTCTGCGAAACTACGTGCTTAACTTCATGAAATCTAACTATATAACACTATATGAGAAACTACGTACTTAACTTCATGAAAACTAATGATACAACATTGTATGTGAAACTATGTGCTTAACTATATGAGAACCTACCATATAACGCTGTATAAGAAACTATATGCTTAACGTCTTCAAACCTAACGATACAACACTGTGTGTGAAACTATGTGCTTAACTTCATGAAATCCAACTATATAACACTATATGGTAAACTACGTGCTTAACTTCATGAAACTAACGATACAACACTGTGCATGAAACTATGTGCTTAACTTCATGAAATCCAACTATATAACACTATATGAGAAACTAAATACTTAACTTCATGAAAACTAATGATACAACAATGTGTGTGAAACTACGTCCTTAACTTCTTCAAAACTAACGATACAACACTGTGTGTGAAACTATCTGCTTAACTTCATGAGAACCTACCATATAACACTGTGTAAGAAACTACGTGTTTAAATTCTTCAAACCTAACGTTACAACACTGAGTGTGAAACTATGTGCTTAACTTCATGAAATATAACTATATAAAACTGTATTAGACACTAATTGCTTATCTTCCTTGAAACGAACGATACAACTCTTTGTGCGAAATTATGTGCTTAACTTCATGAAATCTAACTATATAACACTATATGAGAATCTACGTACTTAACTTCATGGAACTAATGATACAAAAGTGTATGTGAAACTATGTGCTTAACTACATGAGAACTTACCATATAACACTGTGTTAGAACTACGTGCTTAACTTCTTCAAAATTAACAATAAAACACCGTGTGTGAAACTATGTGCTCAACCTCATGAGAACGTACCATATAACACTTTATAAGAAACTACGTGCTTAACTTCCTCAAAACTAACGATACAACCTGTATGTGAAGCTATGTGCTTAGCTACATGAGAACATAATATATAACACTGTATAATAAACTACGTGCTTAACTTCTTCAAAACTAACGTTACAACACTGTGTGAGAAACTACATGCTTAACTTCTTCAAAACTAACGATACAAAATTGTATGATAAACTATGTGCTTAACTACATGAGAACCTACCATAAAACACTTTATAAGAAACTACGTGCTTAACTTCTTCAAAACTTCCGTTACTACACTGTGTGAGAAACTACATGCTTAACTTCATCAAAACTAACAATACAAAACTGTGTGTGAAACTATGTGCTTTACTTCATGAAATCCAAATATATAACTCTATATGTGAAACTGCGTACTTAACCTCATGAAAACTAATGATACAACAGTGTATGTAAAACTATGTGCTTAACTACATGAGAAATTACCATATAACACTGTGTTAGAAACTATGTGCTTAATTTCTTCAATACTAACTTTACAACACTATGTGTGAAACTACATTCTTAACTTCTTCAAAACTAACGATAAAACATTGTGTGTGAAATTATGTGCTCATCTTCATTAGAATTAACCATATAAAACTGTACTAGAAACTTCGTGCTTAACATCATGAAAACTAACGACACAACACAGTATGTGAAACTAAGTGCTTAACCTCTTCAAAACTAACAATACAACACCGTGTATGAAACTATGTGCTCAACTTCATGAGTACGTACCATATAACACTTTATAATAAACTACGTGCTTAACTTCTTCAAAACTAACGTTACAACACTGTGTTTGAAACTACATGCTTAACTTCTTCAAAACTAGCAATACAACACTGTGGGTGAAACTATGTGCTGAATTATATGAGAACATACCATATAACACTGTATAAGAATCTACGTGCTTAACTTCTTCAAAACTAACGTTACAACACTGTGTGTGAAACTACATGCTTAACATCTTCAAAACTAACAATACATCACAGGCTGCGAAACTATGTGCTTAACTTCATAAAATCTAAACATATAACACTATATGAGAAACTACGTACTTAACTTCATGAAAACTAATGATACAACAGATTATGTAAAACTATGTGCTTAACTACATGAGGACCTACCATAAAACACTGTATAAGAAACTACGTGCTTAACTTCTTCAAAACTAACGTTACAACACTGTGTGTGAAACTATATGCTTAACTTTATGATATCTAACTATATAACACTGAATTAGAAACTACTTGCTTATCTTTCTCGAAACTAACGATACAACACAGTCTGCGAATCTACGTGCTTAACTTCACGAAATCTAACTATATAACACTATAGGAGAAACTACGTACTTAACTTCATGAAAACTAATGATACAACAGTGTATCTGAAACTATGTGCTTAACTACATGAGAACTTACCATATAACACTGTTTTAGAATCTGTGTGCTTAACTTCTTCAAAACTAACTTTACAACACTGTGTATGAAACTACATGCTTAACTTCTTCACACTAACGATAAAACACTGTGTGTGAAACTATGTGCATAACTTCATGAAATCCAACTATATAACACTATATGTGAAACTACGTACTTATCTTCATGAATACTAATGATACAACACTGTGTGTGATACTATGTGCTTAACTTGATGAAATCCAACAATATATCACTATATGAGAAACTACGTACTTAACTTCATGAAAACTAATGGTGCAAGACTGTATGTGGAACTATGTGCTTAACTACATGAGAGCCTACCATATAACACTGTATAAGAAACTACTTGCTTAACTTCTTCAAAACTAACGTTACAACACTGAGTGTGAAACTATGTGCTTAACTTCATGAAATATAACTATATAACACTGTATTAGACACTACTTGCTTATCTTTCTCGAAACTAACGATACAACAGTGTGTGCGAAATATGTGCTTAACTTCATGAAATCCAACTATATAACACTATATGAGAAACTACGTACTTTAATTCATGAAAACTAATGATACAACACTGTTGTGAAACTATGTGCTAAACTTCATGAAATCTAACTATATAACACTATATGAGAAACTACGTACTTAACTTCATGAAAACTACTATTACAACAGTGTATGTGAAACTATGTGCTTAACTACATGAGAACCTACCATATAACACTGTATAAGAACTACCTGTTAACTTCTTCAAAACTAACGTTACAACACTGTGTGTGAAACTACATGCTTAACTTCTTCAAAACTAACGGTACAACACTGTGTGTGAAACTGTGTGTTTAACTTCATGAAATCCAACTATATAACACTATATGTGAAGATGTCCCGCGCTACCGTCTCGCCAGCAAGAACGACGCAGAACACTCGGATCCTTCTGCAGTAAAGCTTTAATGCATCTTGAGAGTTAGATGATCAGCTTCTTAGAGGGAGACCCCAAGCTAAGAAACCCAGCCCCTTATATAAGCCTAGGAGCTCCGAGTGAGACGTGTAGAGCAGGAATTGGTGGTTTGCACATCACCCCAGATGACGCCACGGGAGAGGCACAGCTTAACCGGTTAACTCCAACTGACAGCAGATGTCAGCGCCAACTTCTAACGGCAATAGCGATAGCGAGGGCGGCTCCTCACATCTCCCCCTATTCATTTATTTTTGAAGCAATAGGACACCCACAACTTTGGAGTGGAGATAGAGGTCAAATCCCCATGTGCAAATTCGGAACATGTACAAAGCTCCTCTCCAGGGTCTTATCCCCAGAGAGAGCCCTGAAATTCATGAAATCCAACTATATAACACTATATGAGAAACAAAGTACTAAACTTCATGAAAAGTAACGATACAACACTGTGTGTGAAACTAAGTGCTTAAGTTCTTCAAAACTAACGATACAACACTGTGTGTGAAACTATGTGCTTAACTATATGAGAACCTACCATATAACACAGTACAATAAACTACGTGCTTAACTTCTCCATAACTAACGTTACAACACGGTGTGTGAAACTACATCCTTAACTTCATGAAAACTAACGATACAACACTGTGTGCGAAACTATGTGCTTAACTTCATGAAATCTAACTATGTAACACTATATGAGAAACTACGTACTTAACTTCATGAAAACTAATGATACAACAGTGTATGTGAAACTATGTGCTTAACTACATGAGAACCTACCGTATAACACTGTATAAGAAACTACGTGTTAACTTCTTCAAAACTAACGTTACAACACTCTGTTTGAAACTACGTGCTTAACTTCTTCAAAACTAACGATACAACACTGTGTGTGAAACTATGTGCTTAACTTCATGAAATCCAACTATATAACACTATATGAGAAACTACGTACTTAACTTCATGAAAACTAATGATACAACACAGTTGTGAAACTATGTGCCTGACTTCTTCAAAACTAACGATACAACACTGTGTGTGAAACTATGTGGTTAACTTCATGAAATCCAACTATATAACACTATATGGGAAACTACGTACGTAGCTGCATTAAAACTAATGATACAACACTGTTGTGAAACTATGTGCTTAACTTCTTCAAAACTAACGATACAACACTGTATGTGAATCTATGTGCTTAACTATATTAGAACCTACCATATAACACTGTATAAGAAACTACGTGCTAAACTTCTTCAAAACTAACGTTACAACACTGTGTGTGAAACTACATGCTTAACTTCTTCAAAACTAACAACACTGTGTGTGAAACTATGTGCTTAACTTCATGAAATCCAACTATATAACACTATATGAGAAACAACGTACTCTCTTCCTGAAAACTAACGATACAACACTGTGTGTGAAACTATGTGCTTAACTTCTTCAAAACTAAAGTTATAACACTGTATGTGAATCTATGTGCTTAACTATATGAGAACCTACCGTATAACACTGTATAAGAAACTACGTGCTTAACTCCTTCAAAACTAACGTTACAACACTGTGTGTGAAAATACATGCCTAACTTCTTCAAAAATAACGACACAACAATGTGTGTGAAACAATGTGCTTAACTTCCTGAAATCTAAATATATAACACTGTATTAGAAACTACTTGCTTATCTTCCTCGAAACTAATGATACAACACCGTGTGTGAAACTATGTGCTTAACTTCATGAAATCCAACTATATAACACTATGTGAGAAACTACGTACTTTACTTCATGAAAAATAATGATACAACTCTGTGTGTGAAACTACGTGCTCAACTTCTTCAAAACTAACTTTACAACACGGTGTGTGAAACTACATTCTTAACTTCTTCAAAACTAACGATACAACACTGTGTGTGAAACTAGGTGATTAACTTCATGAAATCCAACTATATAACACTATATGAGAAACTACGTACTTAACTTCATGAAAAATAATGATACAACACTGTGTGTGAAACTATGTGCTTAACTTCTTCAAAACTAAAGATATAACACTGTATGTGAATCTATGTGCTTAACTATATGAGAACCTAACGTATAACACTGTATAAGAAACTACGTGCTTAACTCCTTCAAAACTAACGTTACAACAATGTGTGTGAAAATACATGCTTAACTTCTTCAAAAATAACGACACAACACTGTGTGTGAAACTATGTGCTTAACTTCCTGAAATCTAACTATATAACACTGTATTAGAAACTACTTACTTATCTTCCTCGAAATTAACGATACATCACTGTGTGTAAAACTATGTGCTTAACTTCATGAAATCCAACTATATAACACTATGTGAGAAACTACGTACTTTAATTCATGAAAACTAATGATACAACACTGTTGTGAAACTATGTGCTTAACTTCATGAAATCTAACTATATAACACTATATGAGAAACAACGTACTTAACTTCATGAAAACTAACGATACAACACTTTGTGTGAAACTACATGCTTAACTTCTTCAAAACTAACGGTACAACACTGTGTGTGAAACTGTGTGTTTAACTTCATGAAATCCATCTATATAACGCTATATGAGAAACTACGTACTTAACTTCATGAAAACTAATGATACAACACTGTTTTGAAACTATGTGCTTAACTACATGAGAACTTACCATATAACACTGTGTTAGAAACTACGTGCTTAACTTCTTTAAAACTAACGTTACAACACTGTGTGTGAAACTACATACTTAAATTCTTCAAAAATAACGATACAACACTGTGTGAAACTATGTGCTTATATTCATGAAATCTAATATATAACACTATATGAGAAACAACGTACTTAACTTCATGAAAATTAATGATACAACACTGTGTGTGAAACTATGTGCTTAACTTATTCAAAATTAACGATACAACACTGTGTGTGAAACTATGTGCTTAACTATATGAGAACCTACCATATAACACTGTACAAGAAACTACGTGCTTAACTTCTCCAAAACTAACGTTACAACACTGTGTGTGAAACTACATGCTTAACTTCTTCGAAACCAACCATACAACACTGTGTGTGAAACTACGTTTTTAACTTCTTCAAAACTAACGTTACAACACTGTGTGTGAAACTACATACTTAAATTCTTCAAAAATAACGATACAACACTGTGTGAAACTATGTGCTTAAGTTCATGAAATCCAACTATATAACACTATATGAGAAACAACGTACTTAACGTCATGAAAAGTAACGATACAACACTGTGTGTGAAACTATGTGCTTAACTTCTTCAAATCTAACGATACAACACTGTGTGTGAAACTATGTGCTTAACTATATGAGAACCTACCATATAACACTGCACAAGAAACTACGTGCTTAACTTCTCCAAAACTAACGTTACAACACTGTGTGTGAAACTACATGCTTAACTTCTTCGAAACTAACTATACAACACTGTGTTTGAAACTATGTGCTTAACTTCATGAAATCCAACTATATAACACTATATGTGAAACTACGTACTTAACTTCATGAAAACTAACGATACAACACTGTGTGCGAAACTATGTGCTTAACTTCATGAAATCTAACTATGTAACACTATATGAGAAACTACGTACTTAACTTCATGAAATCTAATGATACAACAGTGTATGTGAAACTATGTGCTTAACTACATGAGAACCTACCGTATAACCCTGTATAAGAAACTACGTGTTAACTTCTTCAAAACTAACGTTACAACACTCTGTTTGAAACTACATGCTTAACTTCTTCAAAACTAACGATACAACACTGTGTGTGAAACTATGTGCTTAACTTCATGAAATCCAACTATATAACACTATATGAGAAACTACGTACTTAACTTCATGAAAACTAATGATACAACACTGTTGTGAAACTATGTGCCTGACTTCTTCAAAACTAACGATACAACACTGTGTGTGAAACTATGTGGTTAACTTCATGAAATCCAACTATATAACACTATATCGAAACTACGTACTTAGCTGCATGAAAACTAATGATACAACACTGTGTGTGAAACTATGTGCTTAACTTCTTCAAAACTAACGATACAACACTGTATGTGAATCTATGTGCTAAACTATATTAGAACCTACCATATAACACTGTATAAGAAACTACGTGCTAAACTTCTTCAAAACTAACGTTACAACACTGTGTGTGAAACTACATGCTTAACTTCTTCAAAACTAAAAACACTGTGTATGAAACTATGTGCTTAACTTCATGAAATCAAACAATATAACACTATATGAGAAACAACGACTCTCATCCTGAAAACTAACGATACAACACTGTGTGTGAAACTACATGCTTAACTTCTTCAAAACTAAAGTTGTAACACTGTATGTGAATCTATGTGCTTAAATATATGAGAACCTACCGTATAACACTGTATAAGAAACTACGTGCTTAACTTCTTCAAAACTAATGTTACAACACTGAGTGTGAAACTGTGTGCTTAACTTCATGAAATCCAACTATATAACACTATATGTGAAACTACGTACTTAACGTCATGAAAACTAACGATACAAATCTGTTTGCGAAACTATGTGCATAACTTCATGAAATCTAACTATATAACACTATATGGGAAACTACGTACTTAACTTCATGAAAACTCATGATACAACAGTGTTTGTGAAACTATGTGCTTAACTACATGAGAACCTACCATATAACACTGTATAAGAAACTACGTGTTATCTTCTTCAAAACTAACGTTACAACACTGTGTGTGAAACTACATGCTTAACTTCTTCAAAACTAACGATACAACACTGTGTGTGAAACTATGTGCTTAACTTCATGAAATACAACTATATAACACTATATGAGAAACTACGGACTTAACTTCATGAAAATTAATGATGCAACACTGTTGTGAAACTATGTGCCTAACTTCTTCAAAACTAACGATACAATACTATGTGTGAAATTATGTGCTTACCTATATGAGAACCTACCATATAACACTGTATAAGAAACTACGTGCTTAACTTCTCCAAATCTAACGTTACAACACTGTGGGTGAAACTACATGCTTAACTTCTTCAAAACTAACCATACAACACTGTGTGTGAAACTTTGTTCTTATATATATGAGAACCTACCATATAACACTGTATAAGAAACTACGTGCTTAACTTCTCCAAAACTAACGTTACAACACTGTGTGCGAAACTATGTGCTTAACTTCATGAAATCCAACTATATAACATTATATGAAAAACTACGTACTTAACTTCATGAAAACTAATGATACAACAGTGTGTGTGAAACTATGTGCTTAACAACATGAGAACCTACCATATAACACTTTATAAGAAACTACGTGTTAACTTCTTCAAAACTAACGTTACAACACTGTGTGAAACTACATGCTTAACTTCTTCAAAACTAACGATAAAACAATGTGTGTGAAACTGTATGCTTAACTTCATGAAATCCAACTATATAACACTACATGAGAAACTACGTACTTAACTTCATGAAAACTATTGATACAACACTGTTTTGAAACTATGTGCTTAACTACATGAGAACTTACCATATAACACTGTGTTAGAAACTACGTGTTTAACTACTTCAAAACTAACGTTACAACAATGTGTGTGAAACTACGTACTTAACTTCTTCAAAAATAACGATACAACACTGTGTGAAACTATGTGCTTAAATTCATGAAATCCAACTATATAACACTATATGAGAAACAAAGTACTAAACTTCATGAAAAGTAACGATACAACACTGTGTATGAAACTAAGTGCTTAAGTTCTTCAAAACTAACGATACAACACTGTGTGTGTAACTATGTGCTTAACTATATGAGAACCTACCATATAACACAGTACAATAAACTACGTGTTATCTTCTCCAAAACTAACGTTACAACACTGTGTGTGAAACTACATCCTTAACTTCATGAAAACTAACGATACAACACTGTGTGCGAAACTATGTGCTTAACTTCATGAAATCTAACTATGTAACACTATATGAGAAACTACGTACTTAACTTCATGAAAACTAATGATACAACAGTGTATGTGAAACTATGTGCTTAACTACATGAGAACCTACCGTATAACACTGTATAAGAAACTACGTGTTAACTTCTTCAAAACTAACGTTACAACACTCTGTTTGAAACTACGTGCTTAACTTCTTCAAAACTAACGATACAACACTGTGTGTGAAACTATGTGCTTAACTTCATGAAATCCAACTATATAACACTATATGAGAAACTACGTACTTAACTTCATGAAAACTAATGATACAACACTGTTGTGAAACTATGTGCCTGACTTCTTCAAAACTAACGATACAACACTGTGTGTGAAACTATGTGGTTAACTTCATGAAATCCAACTATATAACACTATATGGGAAACTACGTACGTAGCTCCATGAAAACTAATGATACAACACTGTGTGTGAAACTATGTGCTTAACTTCATGAAATCCAACTATATAATACTATATGAGAAACTACGCACTTAACTTCATGAAAACTAATGATACAACACTGTGTGTGAAACTATGTGCTTAACTTCTTCAAAACTAACGATACAACACTGTATGTGAATCTATGTGCTTAACTATATTAGAACCTACCATATAACACTGTATAAGAAACTACGTGCTAAACTTCTTCAAAACTAACGTTACAACACTGTGTGTGAAACTACATGCTTAATTTCTTCAAAGCTAACAACACTGTGTGTGAAACTATGTGCTTAACTTATTCAAAATTAACGATACAACACTGTGTGTGAAACCATGTGCTTAACTATATGAGAACCTACCATATAACACTGTACAAGAAACTACGTGCTTAACTTCTCCAAAACTAACGTTACAACACTGTGTGTGAAACTACATGCTTAACTTCTTCGAAACCAACCATAGAACACTGTGTGTGAAACTACGTGTTTAACTTCTTCAAAACTAACGTTACAACACTGTGTGTGAAACTACATACTTAAATTCTTCAAAAATAACGATACAACACTGTGTGAAACTATGTGCTTAAGTTCATGAAATCCAACTATATAACACTATATGAGAAACAACGTACTTAACGTCATGAAAAGTAACGATACAACACTGTGTGTGAAACTATGTGCTTAACTTCTTCAAATTTAACGATACAACACTGTGTGTGAAACTATGTGCTTAACTATATGAGAACCTACCATATAACACTGTACAAGAAACTACGTGCTTAACTTCTCCAAAACTAACGTTACAACACTGTGTGTGAAACTACATGCTTAACTTCTTCGAAACTAACTATACAACACTGTGTTTGAAACTATGTGCTTAACTTCATGAAATCCAACTATATAACACTATATGTGAAACTACGTACTTAACTTCATGAAAACTAACGATACAACACTGTGTGCGAAACTATGTGCTTAACTTCATGACATCTAACTATATAACACTATATGGTAAACTACGTACTAAACTTCATGAATATAATGATACAACAGTGTATGTGAAACTATGTGCTTAACTACATGAGAACCTACCACATAACACTGTATAAGAAACTACGTGTTAACTTCTTCAAAACTAACGTTACAACACTGTGTGTGAAACTACATGCTTAACTTCTTCAAAACTAACGATACAACACTGTGTGTGAAACTATGTGCTTAACTTCATGAAATCCAACTATATAACACTATATGAGAAACTACATACTTAACTTCATGAAAACTAATGATAAAACACTGTTGTGAAACTATGTGCTTAACTACATGAGAACTTACCATATAAAACTGTGTTAGAAACTACGTGCTCAACTTCTTCAAAACTAACTTTACAACACTGTCTGGGAAACTACATGCTTAATTTCTTCAAAACTAACGATACAACACCGTGTGTGAAACTATGTGCTTAACTTCATGAAATCCAACTATATAACACTATATGAGAAACTACGTACTTTAATTCATGAAAACTAATGATACAACACTGTTGTGAAACTATGTGCTAAACTTCATGAAATCTAACTATATAACACTATATGAGAAACTACGTACTTAACTTCATGAAAACTACTGTTACAACAGTGTATGTGAAACTATGTGCTTAACTACATGAGAACCTACCATATAACACTGTATAAGAACTACCTGTTAACTTCTTCAAAACTAACGTTACAACACTGTGTGTGAAACTACATGCTTAACTTCTTCAAACTAACGGTACAACACTGTGTGTGAAACTGTGTGTTTAACTTCATGAAATCCAACTATATAACACTATATGTGAAGATGTCCCGCGCTACCGTCTCGCCAGCAAGAACGACGCAGAACACTCGGATCCTTCTGCAGTAAAGCTTTAATGCATCTTGAGAGATAGATGATCAGCTTCTTAGAGGGAGACCCCAAGCTAAGAAACCCAGCCCCTTATATAAGCCTAGGAGCTCCGAGTGAGACGTGTAGAGCAGGAATTGGTGGTTTGCACATCACCCCAGATGACGCCACGGGAGAGGCACAGCTTAAACGGTTAACTCCAACTGACAGCAGATGTCAGCGCCATCTTCTAACGGCAATAGCGATAGCGAGGGCGGCTCCTCACATCTCCCCCTATTCATTTATTTTTGAAGCAATAGGACACCCACAACTTTGGAGTGGAGATAGAGGTCAAATCCCCATGTGCAAATTCGGAACATGTACAAAGCTCCTCTCCAGGGTCTTATCCCCAGAGAGAGCCCTGACCAGTCCGATGTCGTTTTTCTGGGGGAAGGAGATCATGACATAGAACCTTCATGCAAGATGACTTATCTCCCAGGAGAAAGTCGTTATACCGCAGACCTCTCCTGCGCAGTGCTTAGCCTTGCAACTCCTTGGGCTGCTGAAGCCTACCCACTCTATCCCGTGCAATGAGACTAGCCTCGTGGGGTGCAAGAGCTGGGAGGCCAGCGACCTATTGCTTTAACATGGTTAACCAAATGTCAGGGAGGCTCCGTGTTCTAAGGCAGCAAGTGCTTGTGCCACCACCACTTTGTCTCTTTTGTTTGGGCTCTGAGCTTACACACCATCCAAAGCATCAACACTATTCCACAGCAGAGAACTAGGCTAAATGATCCTACCCCCACCCATTCCTTAAAATAAGAAAATGCAGATGAAATCCAGGAGGAGAGGCCTTCCATCAGAGAAAGATCCAGATGCGTCGAATTCACTTGCAGGATCGCCATTCTCAACTCACGGAGTGTCTGCTCAAACTCAAAAGTCCAATTCTGTAATAAATGTTGAGACAGAGCTTGTGACAGGTTAGCTGCTCTTGTAAAATTCTCATATTGTACTGAAGTGACACAAAGGCCAGGCAACTTTTGTTCACATCCCAATTGGGCCATCTGCCACAATATATCCAATTGTTCCTGAACCAAATTAATCTGTTGGTTTACCAACATCAGGCCTCCTTGTATCTGAGAATTGGCAGTGGCCTGTTTATCTAGGACCATGGTCACAGTGGCCTATAGTTCATTAATGGTTTGAGTTGTCTGCACAGTGGCAGAAAGTGCAAGGGCCGAGGCGGTAACCGAAGCAGTAACCGCGGCGGCGGCTATCAGGCCCACAATAATAGCAGAGATCCCAAAAATCTCGCTTTTCCCTAAACAAACTCAAACTACTTGGCGTCTCAACAGGAACTGGAACAAATCGAGGCATGCGCATTACCAAAGCAAAAGGGTGCTTAATAGCATCCCAGCATAATGCATAAAAACAATTCTAAGCAGAGCAATTTATTTCTTTCTGATTCTTACCTAAGGTATCATTACTCACAACCCAAATAAAGGGCAGCTGAATAATTAGTTCTCTTAAAAGGGGTATACTTAACTTTGGAGGAGGACCAATCAGATGATCTATAGCTCTGTCCCTCACTCAGACTGTTGCCTAATGCCCCTTTCCAATCAAAAGTAATCTGTCCCTTCTCACTATCATAGGAGAAAGATCAGTACAGCTTCCATTAATTCAAAAGGATTAGCATTAGATCTTTCTTGATCCATATGAATAAAATTATCCTTTAATGAAGAAATCACAGTAAAGCACAAGCTTCCTACCAATGACAAGGTTCTCTCATCCTGAAAACTCTGTATCTGAGGATCTAAAGGCAAAAAGGCAAGCCCCAACTCTCTATTAGTTGTGAAAAATCTAGGGAACACCTGGGCATTCTGCATCACTGGCATCGGTAGGGGGAAGGTAGACATGATGGCCCACCGTAACTCTCCCATCATACTAGGAACCATCATCCCGAGTAGGAGAGTCTTCATCACCCACTTGGCCTCCATCCTTCTTATTCTGGAGTTGTGAAGGAGCTCTTCGAGTGAGTCTTTCAGGGATCCACAGGGGGTTTTCTTCCTCCTGTGGAAAAACACACACAGCTCCCCTGGATCTTATAAGAATAGGATCCGGGCCTTTCCAGAGATCAGTCAAGACATCTTTCCATTTTACCATTTCTTTTGGCCTATCAGGCTCTAAACTGTGGCGATCGGCCGCAGTGTGGCCTTGGGCATCAGAGTTCAAGAAATTAAGGGTAAAAAGTGCCATGGACACAGCAACTCTTGGTACCGAGGGTAGAACATCCTCAATACTCCCTTTTGTTTAATCAGATATGATTTGAGTGTACGATGGGCACGTTCCACAATGCCCTGTCCTTGAGGGTTATAAGGTAGGCCAGTTAGATGGGTAACATCCATTTGCCGACAAAACTGTCGGAATTTTTGAGAGGTATATGCTGGTCCATTGTCTGTTTTTAAAATTCTGGGTTTTCCCCAAGCACTCCAGGCCTCAAGGCAATGTTGAATCACATATGAGGCCTTTTCCCCTGTTAGGGGTGTGGCGAACATTACGCCAGAACAGGTGTCAACAGAAACATGAACATATTGAAGCCTTCTAAAAGAGGGAATATGAGTAACATCCATCTGCCACATCTGCAATGGTCTAATGCCACGTGGGTTTATTCCCATGTGGGGAGTAGGTAAGAATTCGCAGCAATTCTGGCATTGAGTAACAATTTCCCTAGCCTCTTTCCTGGATAGAGCAAAACGACGGCGCAAGGTCTCAGCCGTCACATGAAAGCGCTTATGGAATTCTTTTGCTGCTTGTGCATGGGTAGACAAGGCAGCGGCCACCAGCTTTGTAGCCTTGTCCGCTAAGTCATTCCCTAAGGACATGGGACCTGGGAGTCCAGAATGTGCTCGGACATGGGTAATGAAAACAGGAAATCTCCTATTTAACAAGGCAGCTTGTATCTTTTGAAAGATGTTAGCAACTCTGCTGGAGGATCTTATTATTCCAGCTATCTCAAGGAGATTAACTGCATTAACCACATAAGAGGAATCTGATACAATATTGAGGGGTCCTGGAAAAGCCTCAAGAACCTCCAGTACTATCAGACATTCTACAACTTGAGGTGAAGTTTCATTATATTGTTTAGATATAACCCTATCCTTGACCACATAAGCTCCCATACCAGTTTTTGATCCATCAGTGTACACCACAGTCCCATCTGGGAGTGGGTCTTTAGCTGTCACTTGTGGAAACACTATAGCCTGGTTTAGGGCAAACTGTAAAATTGGATGCTTTGGAAAATGATTATCAATTTGTCCTGAAAAGGAAGTAACTAAAACTGCCCAATCACTAGATGTGGCTGCCAAGGTCTGAACTTGTGCAGCAGTATAAGGCACAATCAAGGAATCAGGATCCCTGCCAAAATGTGTAACAGCTGCTTTTATTCCGCGAAGCGCGAGCTGTGCAACAGCATCAGGGTACCAGTCAATAATCTTAGCAGGGGAAGCATTTGGATGAATCCAAAGTAATGGTCCATGTTGCCACAGGACTGCAGTTGGCAATTGAGCTGTCTTAAAAACACACAGATTAAAAGGTAGTGACTCCTCAATACGTTGTAATTGTGCTTCCTGTAAGGCCTCTTCCACCATCTGTAAGGCTCGGTGGGCAGCAGGGGTAAATTTTCTGGGTGAGGAGATATGAGGCTCACCCTCCAGGAGATCGAAGAGGGGTTTTAGATCAGCAGATGGAATTTTTAAAAAGGGCCTCAACCAATTTATATCTCCCAGAAGTTTCTGAAAATCATTTAATGTTTGTAAGTGGTCTTTGCGAATTTCTATTTTCTGAGGAACTATATTTTTGGGAGTAATCATTGAGCCCAAAAAGAGGCCTGTATCTGCAATTTGAACCTTTTCTGAGGCAATCTCTAATCCCCACTGTTTTAATTCAGCCACCAGCATGGGGAAAGCCTTTTGTAAAACATCTAACTCTTTGTGACAAATAAGAATATCGTCCATATAATGGATAACGATTAAAGATGTAAATTGCTTCCTAATTGGCTCCAAAGCCTCCTGCACATACAGCTGACATATTGTTGGGCTATTGGCCATGCCTTGCGGCAGTACCTTCCACTGAAATCTCTTGTCTGGTTCCATATGATTAAGAGAAGGGATAGTGAAGGCAAACCTTGGTCTATCCCGTGGGTAAAGTGGAATAGAGAAGAAACAATCCTAATATTATAATAAGCTTCCAATCTTGAGGAAGTGCAGAAAGCAAAGGAAGTCCTCTTTGAACAGGGCCAAAAAGATGCATCTGATTGTTAATGGCCCGCAGGTCATGGAGTAATCTCCACTTCCCAGATTTCTTCTTAATAACAAAAATTGGTGTATTCCATGGGGAGGTAGAAGGCTCTAGATGCCCCAGCCGTTCCTGTTCTTGCACTAATCTTGTGACAGCCTCTAATTTTTCAGAGGATAGAGGCCATTGAGAGACCCATAACGGCTCCTCTGTTTTCCACGGTATGGGTCGTGAAGCCTCAACGGCCCCTAAATAAAACCCAGTCCTTTTCTACCCCGATTTCCGTGTTGCGTAATGGGTTTTATTCTGCCTTGTTCTTGCCTACCCAAGCCTCTACCGTTTGTATACCCCATCTTTGCCATAATGGCTGATGCCTGGGGGGAGTATTCATTAGTTAGGGTCATGCCCATGGCTTGTAACACATCCCGTCCCCATAAATTTACAGGGAGTGGCAACACATAGGGGGTAAAACATCCCTGTTTGCCCTCAGCATTCCGCCAGGTTAAGGCTGAGGCACTGATGGCAGGAGAGGACTGGTATCCAAGACCTTGTAGAGAATGAGATGAAACAACTGTGGGCCAGGACTTCGGCCACCAATGGAGTGAAATAATGCTTTTGTCTGCTCCCGTATCCATTATCCCTTCAAATTCTTTTCCATTAATTAACAATTTTATTGTAGGTCTCTCATTTAGGGGTATAGCCAGATAGGCTGAATCACTTCCAGAAGATCCCATAGCCCTTTTTTGTAAAGTGTAGGTTTCTCCATCCCCGAGGGAGGGCAGCAACACCAGTTGTGCAATTCTATCTCCCTGCTTTATAGAAAATACACCCCGAGGGCTAGAACAGAGAACTTGAATCTCCTCTTTATGATATGGGTCAACAATTCCAGGATATATAATGAGTCCCTGTAAAGTTAAGGAGCCACGGCCCAGAATAAGCCCAATGGTGGCAGGGGGCAAAGGTCCAGGGAATGGACTGGGACCGGTTGAACATTCATTTGGGGCATGAGTAAGAAGTCGGAGGCGGCACGCAAGTCCATTCCGGGGGTTCCTCGGAAACCTCTACTTCCTCTTGATTGTTTTTCTGAAATTGGTTCCCATATTTCTGAGGGCCCTGGGACCACGGGCCCCGTAACCCGTTTTTTGATTGGGGTACCTTGGGTTCTTCAATAGGGGGCAGAAGCCTCCCTTTTACATCCCGGACTGACCTGCATTCGCTAGCCCTATGATAACCTTTACCACAACGACGGCAAAGCTTCGATTCTCTTGTTCTTTCAGGGGCTTGACAATCTTTCTTAAGGTGCCCCATTCTCCCACAATTAAAACAAGCTTTTCGATTAGATAAATCTCTATACCTGTGCGTTTGTAAAATGGCGGCAGCTAGTCCTGCATTGGTTAGGGGTCCCCCCAGCTCCCTGCACACTCTGAGCCAATCTTGTAAACCTTTGCTTTTGCGAGGGGCGATAGCCGCTCGACATTCCTGGGTTGCTTGTTCATAGACAAGTTGCTCAATTAGGGGCATAGCTTGTTCTGAATCACCAAAGATGCGACTGGCGGCCTCTGTCATTCTGGCCACAAAGTCTGAAAATGGCTCTTGGGGTCCTTGGACAATCTTTGTAAGGTGTCCACTGAACTCTCCCCTTTTTGTGAGGGCCTTACATGCTTTAATAGCGGCGGCCGACACCTGACCATAGACACCCCAGATGTAGTTGGTTTGATTAAGGGCATGTTGATCCTGACCTGTCAGCATTTCAAATGTCCACTGCCTCTGATTCTCATCTTCAGCCGTGGCATTAACTCTAGCTTGTGCCTGGGCTGCATCATACCAGAGAGCCTTCCATTCCATGTATTGTCCCATGTTGGGAAGCACTGCTTTCACTGTCGTCTGCCAGTCAGTGGGAGTCATGGCAAAATTAGCAAGCCTTTCCACCTGTAATGTGGTAAAGTTAGCATTGACCCCATAATTACGATCGGATTCGGCCAATTCTTTGATTTGATTGTAATCGACGGGGTATGTACTCTTCCGCCTTCCGCATTCTCGAATAATGGAAAAGCTACTTGTATTTTTCTCCGTTCCTCTAAAGGTAAAAAGGAGTCAGTACCAGTATTCAGCCGAAGCTCATACTGTGGAGGCGCTGAGGGGCGTGAGCCCGCCGGATTTATAGGCGGTGGCCTCACATTCATTTTTGTTTTCAGTGGCCGGTGTCTATCAGGGTGATATCTTTCTTCCTCATACCGTGCCACCTCCTCCTCTAGACCACCTTCTTCGCTAGAATACAGAGTGTCAGAATCGGAATTATCTAACTCCAAGGCTTCTAGCTCTACTGTAGGGTATAGACTAGATTCTGGCTTTTTCATTTTCTTAGATTTGTTAGGGGGTGAATGATCACTCCCTTCTTTCTCTCCCCCTTTCTTAACTTCTTGGGGAGGGCCTTTTTCTTAGACATGTCTTTCCTTTTGCGAGCTCCCATTCTCTCACTCCGTTCAGTTTCTGACATGCTATCCTGAACTTCCTCTAAGGTTCCCTGACTTTCTATTATAGCAGGGTGACAGGCCTCATCCTCCAAGCAGTTTTTAACTAGCTTCCAAATGGCTTTGGTACCTAAGTGGAGATCTCCTTCTGCATGCTTCCTGTCTAGTTCTTTACCTAGCTTGTTCCATGAGGCCAAAGTGAGGGACCCGGAACAAGCATACCATGGTGCCACTCTATCTACCTCCTTCACAAAATTTTGAAGTGTTCGTGGTGCAATTTTAAGATCTCTTTGTTTTAGCACAGTCTGTAGGGCAGTAACCACTGACTGTGACAACCCCATCGCGCTAGCGGCTTATCTAAAAAACGGCGCTCAACTCCGTTACCAGACTGACAGCACCAGACTGACAGCACCGTTCTGTCAGCACCAGCCACGATGAAGGAGAAGGACAAACAGGACTAGCACCAAAGCCTCCACTGACCCGTCCCACGGTGATGACAAACTAAGGCCAAAGTCGAGAAAGGGGGTATTCAGGATAAAGCATACCTCTCTGAACTTACGTCCCTGCAGTTCAGAATCCGCCCCGTCTTCCGAGGGGTCTCCCGCGGCGCCGGCGATGTTGAAGAGTTCCCGGGTTTCGGCACCAGATGTCCCGCGCTACCGTCTCGCCAGCAAGAACGACGCAGAACACTCGGATCCTTCTGCAGTAAAGCTTTAATGCATCTTGAGAGATAGATGATCAGCTTCTTAGAGGGAGACCCCAAGCTAAGAAACCCAGCCCCTTATATAAGCCTAGGAGCTCCGAGTGAGACGTGTAGAGCCGGGATTGGTGGTTTGCACATCACCCCAGATGACGCCACGGGAGAGGCACAGCTTAAACGGTTAACTCCAACTGACAGCAGATGTCAGCGCCATCTTCTAACGGTTAACTCCAACTTACAGCAGATATCAGCGCCATCTTCTAACGGCAATAGCAATAGCGAGGGCGGCTCCTCACATGAAACTACGTACTTAACTTCATGAAAACTAACGATACAACACTGTGTGTGAAACTATGTGCTTAACTTCATGAAATCTAACTATATAACACTATATGAGAAACTACGTACTTAACTTCATGAAAACTAATGATACAACACTGTTTTGATACTATGTGCTTAACTACATGAGAACATACCATATAACACTGTACAAGAAACTACGTTCTTAACTTCTCCAAAACTAACGTTACAACACTGTGTGTGAAACTACATGCTTAACTTCTTCAAAACTAACGATACAACACTGTGTGTGAAACTATGTGCTCAACTTCATGAGAACTTACCATTTAAGACTGTATTAGAAACTACTTGCTTAAATTCATGAAAACTAACGACACAACACAGTATGTGAAACTAAGTGCTTAACTTCTTCAAAACTAACAATATAACACTGTGTGTGAAACTATGTTCTTAACTTCATGAATTCCAACTATATAAAACTATATGTGAAACTATGTACTTAATTTCATGAAAACTAACGATACAACCCAGTCTGCGAAACTTCGTGCATAACTTCATGAAATCTAACTATATAACACTGTATTAGAAACTACTTGCTTATCTTCCTCGAAACTAACGATACAACACTGTTTGCGAAACTATGTGCTTAACTTCATGAAATCTAACTATATAACACTATATGAGAAACTATGTACTTAACCTCATGAAAACTAATGATACAACAGTGTATGTGAAACTATGTGCTTAACTACATGAGAACTTACCATATAACACTGTGTTAGAAACTACTGGCTTAACTTCTTCAAAACTAACTTTACAAGACTGTGTGTGAGACTACATGCTTAACTCCTTCAAAACTAACGATACAACACTGTGTGTGAAACTATGTGCTCAATTCATTAGAACTAACCATATAACACTGTACTAGAAACCACGTGCTTAACGTCATGAAAACTAACGACACTGCATAATATGTGAAACTAAGTGTTTAACTTCTTCATAAATAACAATACAACACCGTGTGTGAAACTATGTGCTCAACTTCATGAAAACTAACCATGTAACACAGTACTAGAATCCACGTGCTTAACGTCATGAAAACTAACGACACAGCACATTATGTGAAACTAAGTGCTTAACTTCTGCAAAACTAACAATACAACACTGTGTGTGAAACTGTGTGCTTAAGTACATGAGAACCTACCATATAACACTGTATAATAAACTACGTGATAACTTCTTCAAAACTAACATTACAACTCTGAGTGTGAAACTATGTGCTCAACTTCATGAGAAATAACCATATAAAACTGTACTAGAAACTACGTGCTTAACGTCATGAAAACTAATGACACAGTACAGTATGTGAAACTAAGTGCTTAACTTCTT
>NW_024433226.1:0-6967 GCF_017639785.1 Mesocricetus auratus | reverse complement strand
GAACACTCCTCCACTGCTGGTGGGAGTGCCAACTCGTACAACCCCTTTGGAAATCAGTATGGAGACTTCTCAGGAAAATGGGAATAAAACTACCACAAGACCCAGCAACTCCACTCTTAGGCATATATCCAAAAAATGCTCATTTATACAAGAATATCTGTTCCACTATGTTCATTGCAGAATTATTTTAATAGTGAGAACTTGGAAGTACCCTAGATGCCCCTCAACAGAAAAGTGGATAGAGAAAATGTGGTACATTACACAACGTAGTTCTGTTCAGCAGAAAAAACAATGGAATCCTGAAATTTGCAGGCAAATGGATGGCACTAGAAGAAACAAGAAACCACCCTGAGTGAGGTAACCCAGTCACAAAAAGAGAAATATCGCATGTACTCTCTCATATATGGATTTGTGACATAGATCTGGGGAGTGACAGCCTACAATCCCATGGCCAGACAGTCTGGGAAACAGAACCTTCATTCAATGGCTGATGGAAACAGATGCAAACTCCCACAGCTAAACACTGTTCTGAGCTCAAGTTATCCAGTGACAGAGAGGGAGGACTGATGAACAAAGGGGTTAAAACTGGGCTGGTTTAACCCGCAGAAACAGCTGACCTGACAAGATTTACTCTTGAATACCAGATGGTTGCCTGGGAATCCAGCATGGGACTGATCAAAGACCCCCCTGAATGTGGGTGTCACTGAGGAAGCCTAGATAATCTATTGAGCCTTAGGTAGTAGATCAGTAATTATCCAGGGTATATAAATGGCATGTGTGCTCCCATCCAACAATGAGAGATGCACTCTCACCCTGGAGTCTCGGGGGAGGGTCTAGGCCCTGCCCTGAATGAAATGGCATACTGTGGATACCCACATGGAGGGCCTCCCCATCTCTGGGGAAATGAGGGTGTATTGGAGGGGTTGGTGAGAGGACATGGGATGAGGGGAGGGAAAGAGAGAGGGACCTGGAATTGACATGTGAAGCAACCTTGCTTCTAAATTAAATTTAAATTCAAAAATTAAAAAACAACATAAAAAGAGAGCAGGCAAGTGATTATTTTTTTCTTAAAAACTTCTGCTCAAAAACTCTAGTACATATCAACTCCATGAATTTCCATTGAGCGCTGTGCTTCTGCAGGCTTTCTCACCCCTGAAAGTAAAAATATGGAGTTTTAAATGTAAAATTAACATAATTCATGCAGATAGTTTCTACAACTTTAAGTAAGAATTGTGGTGGTCTATGGTCTCAAATGTCACATATCACCTCTCGTTGTTAGTTACAGGAGAGGCATCAGGGGCATGTTTGTGATTGAATATATTATTCTTTTTTGGGGTTTTAGGGGCAAGGTTTCTCTGTGGTTTTGGAGGCTGTCCTTGACCTTGCTTTTGTTGACCAGTCTAGTCTCAAACTCACGGAGATCCACTTGACTCTGTCTCCAGAGTGCTGGGACTAAAGGTGTTCCCAAGGACTGACTGGCCAAATATATTATTCTTACGTGTTGACTCTTCATGAAAATATTTTAATTGGGTCATTCACTGAACAATGATTGTCTGAAAATAAAATTTCAAGATACACTTTGGTTTATGAAATATGAGCGGTTAGAAATGACACATAATTATGTCATATCACATAAGTGATTTTTAACACGTGGTGAAGGACACAATATGACATTCAGAATAAGTTTTGGAATCACAAAATGGGGAATTTTTCCAAAAGGCAGTAAAATAATATAAATACATAGAGTTAGCTTGAAAAAAATGTCAAAACTGTACATCTCATCATATTTTTTTCCTATGGGCTTCACTAGCTTTATAAAATATGGCCCTTTCCGGTTGTCGCTGTCAGATACTGCTTGAAAACATTTGATTGCATTTGGCTCTCAAGAAATACAGACACTGAGAACAGAATAGAAACAGATAAAAGGGAAGTCAGCTTTATTTAGCAAGATAATCCCTAAATGTACCAACAAAACAAGAATATCATTGTTATAATAATTCATTTATAATGGCCACATTAAGTTTTGTTCCATAAATCGAAATTTGCATTAATAATTTTATGTAGCCTTTGTAAATTACAGTATCTCACAAACCACTCAACAATTACATTGCAGGAAATCGGGGAAACTCAATATGACTAGATTTTTTCAGCATTTGCCTAAATACAGATGCATAAAATCATATACACATATTGGAATTCAAACATTTATACATGCACAGCAGTGTTCATGCAATATAATTATCTACAGTGCACATACCATTCTGATGTATGATGAAATAATCAAGAACCATGCAGAGTTTCTCAGTTCATGTTTTTACAAATTTCCCTTCCAGGGAACACAGTGACTAGATACTATGGAATAGTGAGTCATGAGTAGAAAGGGACTCACAGCTGGGAAACACCCAGAGATGACTATAGATGTGTTTACCAGAAACCAGCTAGGATTATGCAAGAAAGCCAGTAACAGTTGAATAAGGCAGCCGAATGTATACAAGAAAACAATGGTCTGGAGAGATGGCTCAGCCGTTAAAGGCTAGGATCACAACCAAAAATATAAGAAAAGAAAACAAATGTACTTGACTGAAGAAGAATTGTTTTTATAGCCTTGGATTCAATGGAAGATCTTGGGGATATTTTGGTCCTAGGCATATGTTGTACTCTCTGGTTGTGCCTTTACAAACTGAGAACAGTGGATATGCTGGCCCATACCATGAGGCACAACAACACAGCATCAGGGAGTGGGAGGAACGCAGAATTCAGGATTTGGCCGGTTTTGTCAAGACAAACAGTGCAGTAACCAAAGTAGTGAATGCTTGCCATGTTTCTATATCCCAATTTTTGAGTCACATAGAGGAGATTATAAATACTCATGAGGATGTTCAGGGCGCAACAAATGCATAGGAAGAAGCCACTCTGCTTGAATGATTTCTTTTTGCAGTCTATATTTTAATAACATTTCCATTTCTTCCCCTCTAATTCATCCTATATATCTCCCCATGTTTTCCCATATAAAATGATGTGTACTTTTTTAAATTTCGAGTACACTTATGTATGCGCATGAGACTAGCATAATCTATAATAGCACTGCTAGCATGCCAAAAGTTATATACCTGGAGAAAATTGACTCTACTCTGCAGTAAGTATGAATTGCCAATTGTTTACCTCAGATAAGTTCAAACTTCACCTATATTGTCACCACTGTGAGATTTTGCTGGTATGACCTTTTAAAATTCATGTACATTCACTCATACCCATATGGAATCCACTTGGGAACATCCCTGTCCTGCTTTTCAACACTTCTTTACTTCAGTTTTTTTCCTTCTGGCTTGTACACTCCTTCCACATCCTTTTTGATGATCTCCAAGCCTTCGGGAAATAGAGTTTTATATAGATGACATATGTAGAGCTCAGCACTTAGCATTTTCTTATTTTCTGAAGGTAGGATGTTTTTGTGTGTAAGAGAGAGAGGAAGACAAAGACAGAGAGCAAATGGCACATAGTGTGTATGTTTGTAGCCCACAGTATTTCACATTGTGAGTTCTGGGAATTGAACTTAGGCCTTCGGATTTTTGAAGAAGAACCTTCTCCCAGTGAATCAAACTCTTTCCTTTTTCTACTTACCTTCTAATGTCAATTTAATGATGAAGAACAACTTTTCTTTGTGTTCATAAATTTTGTTTTATATTTTTTCATTTAGGATTGTACTATGCAGATCCTGCCAATGGAAAGACAGATTAATGAAGTTGGATATTGTTTTTTATTTTTATTTAAATTACAACAAGCTTACTTCATATGCCATTCCCAACTCCCTCTCCCTCCCCACTTCCCACAACTTCCACTAATACCTCCAAGCCCTCACCCTATACCCACTCCATTCTGCGGAGTGGATGAAGCCCTTCATGGGAGATCTCCAAAGTCTGTCTTATCATCCAGGGCAAGGCCTAGGCCCTCTTCCATTTGTCCAGGATGACAGAACATCCCTCCATGTAGAATGGGCTCCCAGAGTCCACTCAAAACCTAGGGGATAAATATTGATCTTATAACTGAGGCCCTAAAGATTTCTGTGGTCTCGTGACTAACACCCATGATCAGGGGGCTCTGGATAAGGTACATGCTGGGCTTTAAGCCATCAGTCCTGAGTCCATGAGCATGCCTTGTTCAGGTCTGCTGCTTCTGTAGGTTTCACCCACCTGTTCTTGACCACTTTTCTCATCATTTCTCCCTCTCTGCAACTGGTTTCCAGGAGAGAATTTGGATATTTTAAGCAGGTTTTCCAACGGATTTTGTTTCTTCTTCTCATTCTGCTTTGACCCAGGGTTCCCCTGCGTACCCACATGTAACACTAGCTGTCTCTTCCGTATTTATTTTTCCTACTCCAATATTTCTCTCTAAACTAATACTATTTACATCTTACTTTGCTTTCCATTACACCGACTCAGTAACTAATACATCAGTGAGAAAAGCAGTCAGAAGGTTCTTGCTCTTCCCAAACTAATGGATTTTGGGGCGTGAATTTTTTTATTGGTAAGTGGCTTCTATATTAGTTCCACAGTGGCTTCACCTTTTGTAGTTCCTATTTATGTAGACAGTATTCTAGTCTCAGGAAAGTTCTTGGGATGTGCAGATGCCGTTGGAAGGCTTTATCTTTTGCTCTAGAAAGCAAGTCAAATGGAGAAGGATGATTCACCCACTCTATATCCTAGACTGGCTAGGTGTCACAAATATCTCCAAGTAAAGAATGACGAAAGTACCACTGACAATGAGGACTTGTTATTCTTTAGTTATTGTAAGGAAAATTGTCAGCCTAAGTGTTATAACCACTGTAATGGAACTTAAGTGAAATTCATTCTTTCCTTTACGGCATGCATATACTTAATATTATGTGGGAAAAATGTCTAGGGAGGTAAGACTAAATGACGGACTTTGGGTATGCGGGTGATAACTAAATGTTACAGAAAAGTGTAGCTGACCAGGTGAAGACTGTTATTTAAGGAGATGCAGCCTAGACAGCTGAGTGAGGTGCTAAGTAGCTTGTCTAAAGATGGTCAGAAGTAGTCCATGATCTCCTCAATTACTTGAAAATATCACAATATCAATGGGATAAAACACAAGCATCTCTCTTCACCTTAGAATGCCACATCCTGCTGTAAAATTCACTCTGTATTTATGTTGAAGTGGTTATTTCATTTCAGTTTATTTATCTAATCAATCTTTCTAAAAATCTGCAAAATGTTGTGGAAACATGATGTACACTGTCCATCTGTCATTCAATATTAATAGCTCCCAGTTCATGCAACATTTCCTTTTCTTCCCAATTCTAAACACATTTAAGGTTTGGATTAATATAAGAACCAATAAAGTTGGGCATTGGTGGTACACGCCTTTAATCCCAGAATGCGGAAAGTAGAAGAAGGTGGATCTGTGTGTGTTCAAGGCCAGCCTGGTATACACAGAGAGTTCTAGGAGATCCTCCAAACCAATACAAAGAAACCCTGTCTAGGAAAACCAAAAAAAAAGAATTGTTAAAATAACTACTCAAATGGTAAACATTAGATAGTGAGTTGTGTCATTTAGAGAGGGTTTTGTAGATTGAGGGAGAATAGGAGAATGTTCTTTAACCAGTGGAAATATTCAAATAAGAATAAAAGACAAGGGCTTCACAATAGAAAATAGCACCTACAGAGAATAGTTATTTATCATTTCCTTTTTATCAGTTCAGTGCTGCATCTCTAGAAAGATTTTTTGTCCACCATTTTGAAACTGGAATAAGTTATAAACATGCTGAAGTGCTCTGAGAATTTGGATGGGCTCAGTAAAAAGTTGTGAGAAGAAAATAGTATCACACAGTCTTTACAAAACTTGGTGATTTTCTAATCATTATCCAAGCAAATCAGAGGCTGCTTGCAATGGAGTGTTGTTTCATAAGCAGAATGGGGATGACAGTTGAGGAAGCAGGCATCTAGTAATGAAGCTATGTTCTACAGAATCCAGTTAGAGATATTATTCACAATGATAATTGACTGACTAATGGAGGACATTATGTAAAATAGACAAAGGTGCTCAGTAGCAGAAATATTGTTATGGTATCTTGGTCCTCAGGGGAGCATCTGAGATGGTTCTCTGATTTTTCTCAGTTTCTAGTGAATAGTTGGGATAAAGAATGTTCCCACACCTCAAATGTCATTTCACAGATAATTGACAGTTATGTTTTATACAATCTTGATTACATTGACCTGTAAATCTGGCTTGTCTGCTGAACTATGACCATATAACTTGTAAACAGGGATATGATAATAAAAATAAACCTCGTGCTCCGAATTGCACTCAAGTTTTCAGCTTTTTTGAGGCCCCTGCTTTTGTTGCCTTTCCTCTGACATTAATCAAGGGATGCAACCTGGCCAGTTTTTCTGCATCAAGCCTTATTATTATACCTATATTACCATGAAGTCATCCATCTTCCTTACTGTGGGGTGCTATTTTGGCTCTTATCCATACTGTGTATTTTGAAGTAGATGGCCTATAGTGTCAAACTCACCTCAGACAAAGTATATTGAGACTTCTGATACAGCTAGACCATCAGTTCTGGCAGGATTTTCAGCAACATGTCTGCCCATACCATGCCAGTGCATATCTGTCTCATATTACAATGGAGTACAGATAAACCACAGAAGCTCCTTAACTTTTTCCAAGCATCTCCTTCCTCAGGAAGAAACTTGGTAAGCAATATAATTATCTTCTATTACTTGTATATTCCTAACCCACTGTTTACTGTCTGATGTACCACAGTGGATTCAATGCCTATAGCCATCATGAAGGACCTTTACTAGTTGTCACTTTTGTTTTCTTTATCACAGGCAAACATTATGCAGTCTGAGAATCCTTGGAAAATTTAGTCATAAATGGTCTGCCTTCATCAAACCACTCCCCTCTGTGTTGAGGGGGGCATCTATTGGAAGAGAAATCAGTG
>NW_024433225.1:0-1033 GCF_017639785.1 Mesocricetus auratus | reverse complement strand
CTACAACCAGAAGAACCCAGAGCATCTCCCACTTTCTGTTTTCTCTCCTTTGATACTTGCAAGCCACAACTAGAACTCTGCCCTAATGCAACTCTTTGGACAGCTGAGGAACACTAGACAAACTGACAGGTAACTGTGCTTTCTTCCTTGATCCTGTTCAAGTATACTCTGAAACACCAATTCAATGTCACTGGCTCCTGATGAGAAACTTGGACAATTCCAGAATTTCCTCCAGGAAAAAATGGAAGTTGTTGATGGTCCACCTGTAGGAGATCCTCTGGGTACTCATCTGTGTGTAGTACCAGCTCTCAGCTTCCAGGTCATCTTAGATTTTTATGTGACGTAATATGTAGTTTTTCATTTAAATTAAAAACAATTATATTTTAAATACCAATTCGAGTTCTCTCTACCACACATCCTCCCATATCCTCAGAAACTCCCCAACTGGAACCCCATCTACTCCTCAGGGAGGTTGAATCCTCCCATGGATATCATCAAAGTCTGTCACATCTTTTGGGACAGGACCTAGGCACTCTCCCAGGGTATCTAGGCTGAGAGAGTATCCCTCCACCGGGAATAGCACACCAAAAAGCCCATTTATGCACTAGGGATAACTACTGGTTCCACTGCCAGAGGCATCATCAACTTTCCAGGCGCCTCAAGTGACACCCACATTCAGGGGTTTGTTTCAGTCATACGCTGGTTCTTCAGCTTTCAGACTGGGGTCCATGAGACACCACTTGCGCAGGTCAGCTGTTTCAGAGGGTTTCCCCTGCACAATCCTCATCCCTTTGCTCATCACTCCTTCCTCTCTATAAATGAATTCCAGGAGTTTGGATCTGTGCCTACCTGTGAATCACTGCTTCTGCTTCCTTCAACTACTAGATGAAGGGTCTATTATGACATTTGAAGAATTCATCAATCTCATTATAGAGGAAGGGCATTTAAGTTAGCCTCTCCACTATTGCTTAGATTTTTCAGTTGGAGCCATTCTTGTGGATTCCTGGAGATTTCCCTAGTGCCAGATTTCTCC
>NW_024433224.1:0-12949 GCF_017639785.1 Mesocricetus auratus | reverse complement strand
GCTTAACTTCTTCAATTCTAACGATACAACGCTGTTTGTGAAACTATTTCCTTAACTACATGAGAACTTACCATATAACACAATGTTAGAAACTACGTGCTTAACTTCTTCAAAACTAGTGATACAACACTATGTGTGAAACTACCTGCTTAACTTCTTCAAAACTAACGATGCAACCCTGTGTGTGAAACTACATGCTTAACATCTTCAAAACTAACCATACAACACTGTGTGTGAAACTACATGCTTAACTTCTTCAAAACTAACGATAAAACACATTGTGTGAAACTATATGCTTAACTTCATGAAATCTAACTATATAATACTATATGAGAACAACATACTTAACTTCATGAAAATAACGATACAACACCGGTTGTGAATCTATGTGCTTATCTTCTTCAAACCTAACGATACAACACTGTGTTTGATACTACATGCTTAACTTCCTCAAAACTAATGATACAAAACAGTATGTGAAACTATGTGCATAACTACATGAGAACTTACCATATATCACTCTATTAGAAACTAAGTACTTAACTTCTTCAAAACTAACAATAAAAGACTGTGTGTGAAGTTACATGCTTAAGTTCTTCAAAACTAATGACACAAAACTGTGTGTGAAACTACATGCTTAACTTCTTTAAAACTAACGATGCAACACTCTGTGTGAAACTATCTCATTAACTTCATGAAATCTAATTTTATAACTCTATATGAGAAACTACGTACTTACCTTCATGAAGACTAACGATACAACACTGTGTGTGAAACTACATGCTTAACTTCTTAAAAATTATCGACACAACACTGGGTGTAAAACTATGTGTTTAACTTCATGAGAACTTACCATATAACGCTGGTTTGGAAACTACATGCTTACCTTCTTCGAAACTAAGGATACAACACAGTGTGTGAAACTATGTGCTTAACTACATGAGAACTTACCATATAACACTCTATAAGAAACTACGTGCTTAACTTCTTAAAAACTAACGATGCAACACTGTTTGTGAAACTACTTGCTTAACATCTTCAACACTAACGATACAACACTGTGTGTGAAACTACATGCTTACCTTCTTCAAAACTAATGATACAACACCCTGTGTGAAACTGTGTGCTTAACTTCATGAAATTTAATTATATAATACTATATGAGAATCTACTTACTTAACTTCTTGAAAACTAACGATACAACACAGTGTGTGAATCTATGTGCTTAACATCTTCAAAACTAAAGATACAACACTGTGTGTGAAAATAAATGCTTAACTTCTTCAAAACTAATGATAGAAAACTATATGTGAAACTGTGTGCATAACTACATGAGAACTTACCATATAACACTCTATTAGAAACTAAGTTCTTTAAACTAACGATACAACACCGTGTGTGAAACTATGTGCTTAACTACATGAGAACTTACCATATAACACTGTATTAGAAACTACTTGCTTAACTTCTTCAAAACTAATGATACAACACTGTGTGTGAAACTATGTGCTTAACTACATGAGAACTTACCATATAACACTGTATTAGAAACTAAGTGCTTAACTTCTTCAAAACTAAGGATACAATACTGTGTGTGAAACTACATGCTTAACCTCTTCAAATCTAATGATACAACACTGTTTGTGAAACCATATGCTTAACTTCTTCAAAACTAACAATACAACACTGTGTGTGAAACTATGTGATTAACTTCATGAAATGTAACTATATAACTCTATATGAGAAACTAAATAATTTCCTTCATGAAAACTAACGATAAAACACGTGTGTGAAACTACATGCTTAACTTCTTCAAAACTAACGATAAACACTGTGTGTGAAACTATGTGCTTAACTTCATGAAAACTTACCATATAACACTGTATTAGAAACTACATGCATATTTTCTTCCAAACTAAGGATTCAACAATGTGTGTGAAACTATGTGCCTATCGTCTTCAAAATTAACAATACAACACGGTGTGTGAAACTACATGCTTAACTTCTTCAAAACTAACGATACAACACTCTGTGTGAAACAACATGCTTAACTTCTTCAAGACTAACGATACAACACTGTGTGTGAAACTATGTGATTAACTTCATGAAATCTAACTATATAACTCTATATGAGAATCTACGTACTTACCTTCATGAAAACTAACGATACAACACTGTATGTGAAACAACGTGCTTAACATCTTCAAATCTAACGACACAACACTGTGTGTGAAACTATGTGCTTAATTTCATAAGAACTTCCCATATAACATTGTTTTAGAAAATACGTGCTTATCTTCTTCAAACCTAAGATACAACACTGTGTGTTAAACAATGTGCTTAACTACATGAGAATTTACCATATAACACTGTATTAGAAACTACGTGCTTAACTTCTTTAAAACTAACAATACAACACTTTGTGTGAAACTACATGCTTAACTTCTTCAAAACTAACGAAACAACACCGTGTGTGAAACTATGTGCTTATATTCATGAAATCTAACTATATATCAGTATATGAGAAACTACGTACTTCATGAAATCTAACGATACAACACCGTGTGTGAAACTATGTGCTTCACTTATTTAAAACTAACGATACAACACTGTGTGTGAAACTGCATGCTTAACTTCTTCAAAACAAATGATACAATACTGTGTGTGAAACTACATGCTTAACTTCTTCAACACTAACGATACAAAACTGTATGTGAAACTACATGCTTAACTTTTTCAAAACTAACGATAGAAAACTTTATGTGAAACTACATGCTTAACTTCTTCAAAACTAACGATACAAAACTGTATGTGAAAATATGTGCATGACTACAGGAGAACTTATCATATAAAACTATATTATAAATTAAGTGCATAACTTCGTTGAAAATAAAGATACCACACAGTGTGTGAAACTATGTCTTAACTTCATGAAATCTAACTGTATAACACTATATGAGAAACTACGTACTTAACTTCATGAAAACTAACGATACAACACTGTGTGTCAAACTACATGCTTAACTTCTTCAAAACTAACGATACAACACTATGTGTGAAACTCTGTGCTTAACTTCATGAAAACTTACCATATAACACTGTATTAGAAAATACACGCATACTTTCTTCAAACTAAGGATACAACACTGTGTGTGAAACTACATGCTTAACTTCTTCAAAAATAACGATACAACACTGTGTGTGAAACCATGTGCTTAACTTCATGAGAACTTACCATAGAACACTGTATTAGAAACTACATGCATATTTTCTTCGAAAATAAGGATACAACAATGTGTGTGAAACTATGTGCCTAACATCTTCTAAACTAACGATACAAAAATGTGTGTGAAACTATATGCCTAACTTCTTCTAAACTAACGATACAACACTGTGTGTGAAACTACATGCTTATCTTCTACAAAACTAACGATACAACACTGTGTGTGAAACTATGTGCTTAACTTCATGAAATCTAACTATATAACACTATAAGAGATAATATGTAGATAACTTCACGAAAACTAACGATACAACACGTTGTGTGAAACTATGTGCTTAAATTATTCAAAACCAACGATACAACACTGTGTAATAATACGTGCTTAACATTTTCAAAACTAATAATACAACACTGTGTGTGAAATTACATGCTTATTTTCTTCAAAACTAATGGTACAAAACTGTGAGTGAAACTACATGCTTAACTTCTTCAAAACTAACGATACAAAACTGTATTTGAAATTATGTGCATAACTACAAGAGAACATACCATATAACACTCTATTAGAAACTACGTTCCTAACTTCCTGAAATCTAAATATACAACACCATATGAGATACTACATACTTAATTTCATGAAATCTAACGATTTAACACTGTGTGTGAAACTACATGCTTAACTTCTTCAAAACTAACTATACAACACTGTGTGTGAAACTACATACTTAACTTCTTCATAACTAACATTACAACACTCTGTGTGTAACTACATGCTTCCCATCTTCAAAACTAAAGATACAACACCGTGTGTGAAACTATGTTCTTAACTACATGACAACTTACCATATAACACTGTATTAGAAACTATGTCCTTAACTTCTTCAAAACTAACGATACAACATTGTGTGTGAAACTATGTGCTTAACTACATGAGAACTTTCCATATAACACTGTATTAGAAACTACGTGCTTAACTTCTTCAAGACTAACGATGCAACACTGTGTGTCAAATTACTTGCTTGACTTCTTCAAAACCAAAGATACAACACTGTCTGTGAAATTATGTGCTTCACTTCATGAGAATGTAACATATAACAGTGTATTAGAAACTAGGTGCTTTTCTTCTTCGAAACTAAGGATACTACACATTGTGTGAATCTATGTGCTTAACTTCATGAAATCTAACTATATAACACTATATGAGAAACTACGTACTTAACTTCATGGAAACTACTATACAACACAGTATGTAAAACACCGTGCTTAACCTCATCAAAACTAACGATACAACACGGTGTGTGAAACTATATGCTTCACTACAGGAGAACTTACCATATAACACTGTATTAGAAACTAACTGCTTAACATCTTCAAAACTAACGTACAACACTGTGTGTGAAACTACATGCTTTAAATCTTCAAAACTAACGATACAACACTGTTTGTGAAACTACATGCTTAACTTCTTCAAAACTAACGAAACAACATTTTGTGTGAAACTATGTGATTAACATCATTAAATCTAATTATATAACTCTATATGAGAAACTACGTACTTACCTTCATGAAGACTAACGATACAACACTGTGTCTGAAACTACTTGCTTATTTTCTTCAAAACTAACGATACAACACTGTTTGTGAAACTATGTGCTTAACTTCATGAGAACTAACCATATAACACTGTATTACAATCTACGTGCTTATCTTCTTCAAAACTATCGATACAACACTGTATGTGAAACTATGTGCATAACAAATGAGAACTTACCATATAATACTCTATTAGAAACTAAGAACATAACTTCTTCAAAAGTAACGAACCAACACTGTGTGTGAAACTACATGCTTATCTTCTTTAAATCTAACGATACAAAACTGTGATTGAAACTACATGCATAACTTCTTAAAACTAACGATAAAACACTGTGTGTGAAATTATGTGCTGAACTTCTTCAAAACTAACGATACAACACTGTTTGTGAAACTATTTGCTTAACTTCATGAGAACATGCCATATAACACTGTATTAGAAACTACGTGCTTATCTTCTTCGAAACTAACGATACAACACTGTCTTTGAAAGTATGTGCTTAACATCATGAAATCTAACCATATAACACTATATGAGAAACTACGTACTTAACTTAATGACAACTAATGATACCACACTGTGTGTGAAACTACATGCTTAACATCTTCAGAACTAACGATAAAACAACTGTGTGTGAAACTGTGATTAACTACATGAGAACTTTCCATATAACACTGTATTAGAAACTACGTGCTTAACATCTTCAAAACTAACGATACAACACTGTGCGAGAAACTACATGCTTAACTTCTTCAAAACTAACGATACAACACTGTTTGTAAAACTATATGCTTAACTTCATGAGAACTTACCATATAACACTGTATTAGAAACTACGTGCTTAACATCTTCAAAACTAACGATACAACACTGTGTGAGAAACTACATGCTTAACTTCTTCAAAACTAACGATACAACACTGTTTGTGAAACTATGTGCTTAACTTCATGAGAACTTATCATATAACACTGTATTAGAAACTACGTGCTTATCTTCTTCAAAACTAACGATACAACACTGTGTGTGAAACTATGTGCATAACAAATGAGAACTCACCATATAATACTCAATTAGAAACTAAGTACTTAACTTCTTCAAAACTAACAATACAACACTGTGTGTGAAACTATGTGCATAACTACATGAAAACTTACCATATAACACTCTTTTAGAAACTACACACTTAACTTCTTCAAAACTAATGATACAACACTGTGTGTGACACTATGTGCTTGACTTCATGAGAACTTATCATATAACACTGTGTTAGAAACTACGTGGTTGTCTTCTTGAAAACTAACGATACAACACTGTGTGTGAAACTATGTGCTTAACTTCATTAGAACGTACCATATAACTCTGTATTAGAAACTACGTATTTACCTTCATGAAAACTAACGATACAACACTGTGTGTGAAACTACATTCTTAATTTCATCAAAATTAACGATACAACACTGTGTGTGAAACTATGTGCTTTACTGCATGAGAACATACCATATAACACTTTATTAGGCTACGTGCTTAACTTCTTCAAAACTAACGATAGAACCTGGTGTGTGAAACTATGTGCTTACCTGCATGAGAACTTACCATATGACACTCTATTAGAAACTACGTACTTAACTGCTTCAAAACTAACGATATAACACGGTGTGTGAAACTACATGCTTAACTTCTTCAAAACTAACGATACCACACTGTGTGTGAAACTATGTGCTTAACTTCATGAAATCTAACTATACAACACTATATGAGAAACTGCGTACTTAACTTCATGAAAACTAACGATACAACACTGTGTGTGAAACTACATGCTTAACTTCTACAAAACTAACGATACAACACTGTGTGTGAATCTATGTGCAAAATTCATGAGTACTTACCATATGAAACTGTATTACAAACTACGTTCTTATCTTCTTCGAAACTACCGATACAACACTGTGTGTGAAACTATGTGCTTAAATTCACGAAATCTAACTATAAAACACGATATGAGAAACAACGTCCATACTTCATGAAAACTAACGATACAACACTGTGTGTGAAACTACATACTTAAATTCTTCAAAATTAAGTATGTTCATAGCAGCATTGTTTGTAATAGCCAGAACCTGGAAGCAACCTAGATGCCCCTCAACTGAAGAGTGGATAGAGAAATGTGGTACATTTACACAATGGAGTATTACTCAGCAGAAAAAAACAATGGAATCTTGAAATTCGCAGGGAAATGGATAGCACTGGAAGAAACCATCCTGAGTGAGGTAACCCAGTCGCAAAAAGACAAACATGGTATGTACTCACTCATATATGGATTATAGATATCGATCAGGATAGTGCCAGTCTGCACTTCCACAGATAGAGAGTCTGGGAAACAGTAACGAACCTAAAAGGTATGCATATATACATAGTACCCAAGAGAAGAGGATGGAGACAAGATCCTCTGAATGGACAGGGAACAGGGCGAGGGGGGGTAGTGGGACCTGGGAAGAATAGAGGGGGTAAAGAGGAAGGGAGTTGGTCATGGGGGAACAGGAAGTTGAGGGGGTGGGGGTAGAATAGGGGGAAGAGGGAATCATAGGATCGAAGACAGATCAGGCACCAGAGTGACCTCGAGTGATCTAAAGGTATAACATCAATTGGCAAGCTAAGCAATAGTGGAAGGACCACCTCGAATGCCCATTCCTGATAATGAACTTGATGTCTATAACTATCCGGGAGCCTTCATCCTGGGACTGATGGAAGCAGAGGCAAACACACATCTAAGCACTGAACTGAACCCAAGGAAACCAGTGACAGAGAGAGAGGAATGATGAGCAAATTGGCAAAGAATGGGCTGGCAAAACCAGCAGAGACAGCTGATGTGAACAGGGGAGTGCTCTTGGACCCCAGACCGACAGTGGGGAGGCCAGAATGGGACTGATCTGGACCCCCCAAATGTGAGTGTCAGTGAGAAGGCCTGGACAACCTATGGGGCTCTGAGCTGTGGATCAGTGTCTATTCCTGGTATACAATCTGTCTTCATGTGCCTATAGCACAAAGAGAGATGCTCTCTCAGCCTGGACTCTTAGGGGAGTGCCTTGACCCTACCAAGAGTAAAATGATAGACTCTAGACATCCCCTATGTGGAAGTATGTGGCAATAGGGTGGGAGGGAGGGTGGAAGGGGAGTGCGGGAGGAGGGGAGGGAGAGGGAACTGGGATTGACATGTAAAACAAGCTATTTAAAATTTAAAAAAAAACTAACGAAAAAAAAAATTCTTCAAAACTAACGATACAGCACTGTGTGTGAAACTATGTGCTTAAATTCATGAGAAGTTACCATATAACACTGTTTTAGAAACAACGTGTTTATCTACTTCGAAACTAAGGATAAAACACTGTGTGAAACTATCAGCTTAACTTCTACAAAACTAACAAAACAACACTCTGTGTGAAACTACATGCTTGTCTTCTTCAAAACTAACGTTACAAAACTGTGTGTGAAACTACATGCTTAAATTAAAAGTAACGATATAACACTGTGTGTGAAACTATGTGCTTAACTTCTTCAAAACTAACGATACAGCACTGTGTGTGAAACTATATGCTTAACTTCATGAGAATTTACCATATAACAGTGTATTAGAAACTACTTGCTTTTCTTCTTCGAAACTAATGTACAACACTGTGTGTGAAACTATGTGCTTAACTTCTTGAAATCTAACTTTATAAAACTATATGAGAATATATGTACTTACCTTCATGAAATCTAACGATACAACACTGTGTGTGAAAATACATGCTTCACTTCATCAAAACTAATGACACAACACTGTGTGTGAAACTACATTCTTAACTTCTTCAAAACTAATTATACAACACTGGGTATGAAACTACATGCTTTACTTCTTCAAAACTATGATGCAACACTGTGTGAGAAACTATGTGCTTAATTTCCAGAGAAGTTAACATTTAACGCTGTATTAGAAACTACGTGGTTATCTTCTTGGAAACTAAGGATACTACACTGTGTGTGAAACTATGTGCTTATCTTCTTCAAAACTAATGATACAACACTGGGTGTGAAACTACGTGCTTAATTTCTTCAAAACTAACGATACAACACTGTATGTGAAACTATGTTCTTAACTTCATGAGAACTTTCCATATAACACTCTATTAGAAACTACATACTTATCTTATTCAAAACTAATGATACAACACGGTGTGTGAACATATATTCTTACCTTCTTCAATACTAACGATACATCACTGTGTGGGAAACAATGTGCTTACCCTCATGAGAACTTACCATATAACACTCAATTAGAAACTACGTATTTAACTTCTACAAAACTAACGATTCAAAACTGTGTGTAAAACTACATGCTTATCTTCTTCAAAACTAACGATACAAAACTGTGATTGAAACTACATGCTTAACTTCTTAAAACTAACGATAAAACACTGTGTGTGAAACTACGTGCTTAACTTCTTCAAAACTAAGGATACAACACTGTGTGTAAAACTATGTGCTTAACTTCTTCAGAACTAACGATATAATACTGTGTGAAACTACATCCTTAACTTCTTCAAAACTAATGATACAACACTGGGTGTAAATCTACATGCTTAACTTCTTCCAAACTATCGATACAACACTGTATGTGAAACTATGTACATAACTGCATGAGTACTTACCATTTAACAGTCTATTAGAAACTACGTAATTAACTTCTTCCAAACTAACGATACAACACGGTGTGTGAAAGTACATGTTTAACTTCTTCAAAATTAACGATACAACACATTGTGTGAAACTTTGTGCTTAACTTCATGAGAACTAAAAATACAACACAGTGTGAAACTACATGCTTAAATTCTTCAAAACAAACAATACAACTCTTTGTGTGAATCTATGTGCAAAATTCATGAGAAGTTACCATGTGACATTGCATTACAAACTACATGCTTATCTTCTTCGAAACTAATGATAAAATACTGTGTGTGAAACTATGTGCTTAAATTCATGACATCTAAATATATAACACGATATGAGAAACAGTGTCCTTAACTTCATGAAAACTAACGATACAACACAGTGTGTGAAACTACTTGCTTAACTTCTTCAAAACTAAAGATACAACACTGTGTGTGAAACTATGTGCTTACCTTCATGAGAACTTACCATATAACACTGTTTTAGAAACAACGTGCTTATATTCTTCAAAGTAAGGATACAAAACTGTGTGTGAATCTATCTTCTACCTTATTCAAAACTAACGAAAGAAGACTGTGTGTGAAGATACATGCTTATCTTCTTCAAACCTAACGATACAAAACTGTGTGTGAAACTATGTGCTTAACTTCTTCGAAACTAACGATACAATACTGTGTGTGAAACTATGTGCTTAACTTCATCAAATCTAACTATATAACACTATATGAGAAACTACATACTTAAATTCATGAAAACTAATGATATAACACTGTGTGTGAAACTACATGATTATCATCTTCAAAACTAACAATACAACACTGTGTGTGAAAGTATGTGCTTAACTTCACTAAATCTTACCATATAATACTTTATTAGAAACTACATGCATATATTCTTCGAAAATAAAGATAAGACACTGTGTGACAAACTATGTGCTTAACTTCATGAAATCTAACTATATAACACTATATGAGAAACTACGTACTTAACTTCATGAAAACTAAGGATACAACACTGTGTGTGAAACTACATGCTTAACTTCATCAAAATTAATGATACAACACGGTGTGTGAAATTATTTGCTTAACTACATGAGAACTTACCATTTAACATTGTATTAGAAACTACGTGCTAAACTTCTTACAAACTAACATTACAACACTGTGTGTGAAACTATGTGCTTAATTACATGAGACCTAACAATATAACACTCTATAAGAAACTACGTACTTAACTTCTTCAAAACAAACGATACAACGCGGTGTGTGAAACTACATGCTTAATTTCTTCAAATATGAAATGAAACAAAACTGTGTGTGAAACTACATGCTTATCTTCTTCAAAATTAATGATAAAACACTGTGTGTGAATCTATGTGCATAACTACATGTGAACTTACCACATAACACTCTATGAGAAACTACGTACTTATCTTCTTCAAAACTAACGATACAACACTGTGTGTGAAACTACAAGCTTAACTTCTTCAAAACTAACGATACAACACTGTGTGTGAAACTACATGCTTAACTTCTTCAAAAATAACGATACAACACTTTGTGTGAAACTCTGTGCTTAACTACATGAGAACTTACCATATGACACTGTATTAGAAACTACGTGCTTAACTTCTTCAAAACTAATGATACAACACTGTGTGTGAAACTAGATGCTTAACGTCTTCAAAAGTAAAGATACAACACTGTCTGTGAAACTATGTGCTTCACTACATGAGAACTTACCATATAACACTCTATTAGAAACTACGTACTTATCTTCTTCAAAACTAATGAAACAACACGGTGTGTGAAACTATTTGCTTAGCTACATGAGAACTTACCTTATATCATTGTATTAGGAACTACAAGCTTAATTTCTTCAAAACTAACTAAACAACACTGTGTGTGAAACTATGTGCTTAAATTCAGGAAATCTTACCATATAACGCTGTATTAGAAACTACGTGAATATATTCTTCATAAATAAAGATACCACACTGTGTGTCAAACGATGTGCTTACCTTCATGCGAACTTACCGTATAACACAGTATTAGAAACTACGTGCTTATCTTCTTCGAAACTAATGATACAACACTGTGTGTGAAAATATGGGCTTAACTTCATGAAATCTAAGTATATGACACAATATGAGAAACTACATGCTTAACTTCATGAAAACTAACAGTACAACACTGTGTGTGAAACTATGTGCTTAACTTCATGAAATCTAACTGTATAACACTATACGAGAAACTATGTACTTATATTCATAAAACTAACGATACAACACTGTGTGTGAAACAACATGCTTAACTTCTTCAGAAATGACGATACAACACTGTGTGTGAAACTATGTGCTTAACTACATGAGAACTTACCATATAACACTCTATGAGAAACTATGTACTTATCATCTTCAAAACTAACGATACAACACGGTTTTTGAAATGACATGCTTAACTTCTTCAAATTAGCGATACAACACTGTGTGTGAAACTATGTGATTAACTACATGAGAACTTCCCATATAACACTGTATTAGAAGCTACATGCTTAACTCTACAAAACTAACGAAACTATAACGTGTGTGAAAATATGTGCTTAACTGCATGAGCACTTACCATATAACATTTTATTAGAAACAACGTGCTTATCTTCTTTGAAAGTAAGGATTCAACACTGTGTGTGAAACTATGTGCTTAACTACATGAGAACTTTCCATATAACACAGTATTAGAAACTATGTGCTTAACTTCTTCAAAACTAACGATACAACACTGTGTGTGAAAATATATGCTTAACTTTTTAAAAACTAACGATACAAAACTGTGTGTGAAACTATGTGCTTAACTTCATGAGAAATTACCATATAACAGTGTATTAGAATCTAGGTGCTTTTCTTCTTCGATACTAAGGATACAACAATGTGTGTGAAACTATGTCTTAATTTCATGAAATCTAACTATATAACACTATATGAGAAAATACGTACTCAGCTTCATGAAAACTAACTTTACAACACAGTATGTAAAACTATGTGCTTAACCTCTTCAAAACTAACGATACAACACTGTGTGTGAAACTATGTGCTTAACTAAAAGAGAACTTACCATATAACACTGTATTAGAAACAACGTGCTTATCTTCTTTGAAACTAAGGATACAACACTGTGTGTGAATCTTTGTCCTTAACTTCTTCAAAACTAACGATACAACACTGTGTGTGAAACTCGTGCTTAACTTCTTCAAAACTGACGATACAAAACAGTGTATGAAACTACATGCTTAACTTCTTCAAAGCTAAAGACACAACTTACCATATAACACTGTATTAGAAACTAGGTGCTTAACTTCTTCAAATCTAAGGATACAACACTGTGTGTGAAACTACATGCTTAACGTCTTTGAAACTAAAGGTACAACACTGT
>NW_024433223.1:0-7967 GCF_017639785.1 Mesocricetus auratus | reverse complement strand
GAATTGGTACAGGAGACAGCTTCCTGAACATAACACCAGTAGCACAGACAGTGAGATCAACAATTAATAAAAGGGACCTACTGAAACTGAGAAGCTTCTGTAAGGCAAAGGACACAGTCAGCAAGACGAAAAGGCAGCCCACAGAATGGGAAAAATATTCACTAATCCCACATCTGACAGAGGGTTGATCTCCAAAATTTACAAAGAACTCAAGAAGCACGTCTCCAAAACAACAAAGGACCCTATTAAAAAGTGGGCTGCAGAACTAAATAGAGAGTTTTCAATAGAGGAGTCTAAAATGGCTGAGAGGCACTTGAGAAAGTGCTCAACATCCTTAGCCATCCGGGAAATGCAAATCAAAACAACTCTCAGATACAATCTCACTCCTGTCAGAATGGCTAAAATCAAAAACACCAATGACAATTTATGCTGGAGAGGATGTGGTGAAAGGGGACACTCCTCCATTGCTGGTGGGAGTGCCAACTGGTTCAGCCACTTTGGAAATCAGTATGGAGATTCCTCAGAAAAATGGGAATAAACCTACCACAAGACCCAGCAACTCCACTCTTAGGCATATATCCAAATGATGCCCATTCTTACAACAAAGATGTCTGTTCCACTATGTTCATAGCAGCTTTATTTGTAATAGCCAGAACTTGGAAGCAACCTAGATGTCCCTCACCCAAAGAGTGGATAGAGAAAATGTGGTACATCTACAAAATGGAGTACTATTCAGCAGAAAAAATTAATGGAATCATGAGATTCGCAGGCAAATGGATGACACTAGAAGAAACCATCCTGAGTGAGGTAACCCAGTCACAAAAAGAGAAACATGGCATGTACTCTCTCATATATGGATTTTAGACACAGATCTGGGGAGTGCCAGCCTACAATCCTATGGCCAGAGGGTCTGGGAAACAGAAACTTTATTTAGTGGCTGATGGAAGAAGAGGCAGACTCCCTTGGTTAAGTACTGTGCTGAACTCAAGAAATCCAGTAACAGAGAGGGAGGACTGATGATCAAAGGGGTTAAGACTGGGCTGGTTTAACCCCCAGAAACAGCTGACCAGACAAAGGTTAACTCTTGAATCCCAGGCATCAGCCTGGGAAGCCAGCATGGGACTGATCAAGACCGCCTGAATCTGGGTGTCAGTGAGGAGGCCTAGGGAATCTATTGAGCTTTGGGCAGCAGATCAGTACCCATCCCAAGTATGCACACGGACTTTGGACTCCCATAGAACAATGTGAGGTGCACTCTCACCCTGAACTCTTGGGGAAGGGTATAGGCCCTGCCCTATATGAAATGACAGATTATGCACACCCCCATGGAGGGCCTCACCCTCCATGGGGAAATGAGGGGATACGGGGGGAGGGCACGGAAGGAAGGGAGGGAATGGGAGAGGGACCTGGAACTGACTTGTGAAGCAACCTTGTTTCTTATCTAAATTTAAACTGGAAAATAAAATTTAAAAAAATAAAAAATAAAAAAGAATAATATAGACATTTATGCAAGAAAATGTATGCACGCTGCAACTATAGTGATGGAAGTAGAAGCTGCAGAAGAATATAGTCTGGAAATATGCAAAAACTAAACTAATCCCAATCCAGAATACACACATTGACATATATGTGGAGAGTTTATGGGAAGGTGCAAAAGTGTTTTTTAATATGCTTAATTCTGAGGAAATACAGATGCAGGGATATGAGGCTGATGGGGCCTACTCAACTTAGGACCTTTTAGTTTGAATACCTTAGCAATTACTTTATAAAAATAAATGGCATGAAAACTTTTTGTTGTCTAATGCACACGTTAATTTAAAGCATCTATCTTAGATGTAAGAATAAATCAAACAGTTATTTTTTAAGTGTGGTCACATTTAATTAAAAAATACATATGGTAGGTGTATTGAAAAATCCAGCCATCATCTAATGCCTAGAACTTAGACGGTACATTCAGACAGAATTACTTTTTAAGTATTAGTTTACAAGAATTACATTTCATTATTTTTCCAAATAAAATTTGGTTTCATTATTTTTCCCTTCTTCATCACCTTCCAATACATTATTAAGAGATTTTTAAAATACATTGACTTAGCAAAAAGAAAACCCTTTTGTAATTTTGTTTCCATGGTGGCAAATTCAAAGTCCAATAACTGCTAACACCAACAGTATGATTTCTTTTATTACTAATTTTTTTATTTTAGAGGTATGGGTGTTTTGTCAGCATGTGTCTCTGTGCACCGCTTGTATTCCTGATGATCACGGAGGTCAGAAGAGAGTGCTGCATCTCCTAGGATGGAGTTACAGGTGTTTTTCAGCCACCAGGTGAGGCTGGACCAAACCTGGGTCCTCTGGAAAAGCAGCCAGTGCTCTTAACCCTTGAGCCATCTCTCCAGACCCCACCTTCTTTTATTAATACAGTACTGTCCTTTCCAGCAATTCCAGTGAGTTGTAACAGGAAGAAATCAATTCACAAATGGTACCTGTCAAGTAAGATTTGTGTACTGGTTAATTTCTGTCAACCTGGGACAAATCTGGGAAGAGGAAATCATGACTGAGGAATTTACTCCATCAGATTAGCCTGAAACTATGTTTGTGGGGCCATTTTCTTAACTGCTAATTGATGTGTAAAGGTTTAGTGCATAGTGGGCCATGAATTCCTAGGAAGGTGGTATATACTATGTAAAAAAATAGCTGTGCAACAAGCCAGGGAAGACAGGAGGCAGCATTCCTCCACAATCTGCTTCAGTTTCTGCCTCCAGGTTTCTTTGAAGAGTTAGTGAGAAGCTCTATCAACTTCATGATCCAGCTCAAGGAATAGAGCATCATTGACCAGCTCCTTAGTCTCTGTGTCTAAATCCTCACCCCCTCAAAGTGTAGCAGCTCTGTTATCCTGTATTGGTTTGGTCTGATTTTGAATATTGCATATTTTGGTTCATATGCACACATGTATGCACTTCTACTGAGGCATGGGGTTTCTGGTTCAAAGTTACAGGTCTGGTCATCTTTTGTAGGAAATACAAGCTGATTCTCTAAGCATTGTGCCAATTAGAATTGTTGTCATCAATATAGGAATGCTTTGTGTAACACCCTCTCCTGGGGTAATCTGCTTCTCCTTCTTATTCTTTTGCGGAGGTTTCAAGAGGTGTCTCTTCTTTTATTTCATGTTGTATTCCATTGAAAAGGAATGATGTCAGCTTTCTACATCTTTACTGAATGTTCACATATATGTGGAGTGTCCAAGTCTCCCCAACCATTCTTCTGTGTTCTTGTCTCTCTCTTACACATCTGTAGTAGTTTCTGTGTTTTGATAGGAGTTCTTTCTTGGTTAGACACATTGGAAATGCCATGTTGTGAGGCCTTTGAGAAGTAGAATACTTTCATTTTAATGTAGTCTTTTGTAAATGTTTTCTCATTGTGTGTATGTGCATGTGGGGTGAGGTGTGCATGTGCTTATGGAAGCTACAGGCCAGCCTCAGGTATAGTTCCCTCATACATCCACCTGATTGTTTGAGACAGGTCTCTCCCTAGCATGTGGAGACTGCTGAGTAAGCTGGCTGGTTGACCAACAAGTCTCAGACACCTGCCTGTCTCTGCCTCCCCAATACTGAATTACAAGTGAGCATCATCATGCTGGCTTTTTACATAGAATTCTGGGGATTGAACTCTGGTTCTCATGCTTGTAGAGCAAGTCCTATAAAGGCTGAGCCCTCTCCCCATCTCTATTTTTCTACTTGGACCTGCTATTTTTGTTGTAGATATTCAAGCAATGTTTGCCTACCCACAGGCCCTGAAGACAGTATTTCATTCACTAGAAGATTTAATTATGATTTGTAGTTGATATTTATGTGAAATAAATACAATTTCCTTATAATGCATCTTTGCACATGGTAAAAAGTTTCATTTTTAACCACATGACCCAATATCATTTATTGAAAAGATACCACTTATCAAAATCAAGTATCCATAAATGTATGTTAATTTTTAACACTCTTTTGTGATTCCCTTGACTGTGTGTGTGTGGTGTGCATGTGTGTGTGTATTTGTTGTATAAGTGTGGTATATTTGCATGAGTGTGTATGATTACCCTTACAGAAGAGCATGCCAGAAAGTTTAAAGGGGGCATTGGGTTTCTCCTTGATCGTTCTTTGCTTTGTTTCTTTGAGGCAGGGTCTCTTTGCTGAGCCTGGAGCTTGCATGTCTTAAATTCTGTTGATGGCCAGCAAACTTTGGCAGTCCTCCAGCCCCCACTCCCTACTCAGTGCTGGGGTTGCAGGCATCTGACAGAGAGACTTGTCTAGTTATATGGGCTCTGTGATCTGAACTCTGGTCTTCATGTTTGTGTGGTAGAGCTCTTAACGGCTGAGTGATCTTTTCAGTCTCCAGAGACCCCAATCCCCTTATTAACATTATTTCTTTTTGTTTGCTTTTTTTGAAACAAGGTTTCTCTATTGCTTTGGAACCTGTCCTGGAACTTGCTCTGTAGATGAGACTGGCCTCAAACTCACAGAAACCTACCTGCCTCTGCCTCTGCCTCCCGAATGCTGAAATTAAAGGCATGAGACACCAACAACCAGCTTCCTTACTAAAAATTTTAATTGCTTTATTTTATAGCAAATCATATTTGATGAATGAGTTCCTGCATAGCTCCTTTTCTTCAATACTCTTATTCTTGAATATTTGCATTTCCATATAAATTTGAAATTCATCTTGTCTCTCATAAAATGCTGTGGGTATGTTTATTTTGTTGTTTATATGTTTAGTACATTATGCTTACTGAATTTAGGGGAGTACTTGTGTCTTTATCAGACGATGTTTTGAATACATACGTGCTTATTAAATTCTGCTGTGCTTTTGATGATCTTTTATGGCTTATTAATATATTTTATTATGTTTTATTCTGAGACACTTGATGTTTGGAAAATCTATTCTACTTAGTATATTTATCTTTCTAAGCAATATTTACCACTAATGTAGAAAAATTAAATGTTATGTGTGCTGTGTACTCATCATTGTTGGTAATCACTCTTACTCATTCTAAAAGTCTATCTGAAAATTCTCTTAGATTTTCTCTGACCCAGTCATCTCATCGATGAATGATTACTTTTCTTGCTTACTTATGATTCTTGTGTGTTTTAAGTCTTATCTTGTCTTATCTCACTGGTTATGACATTGGTTGAACATATAATTATTTTATTTGGATCTTAGAAAGCTTTCAACAGGTCACTAACATATGATGGCTGACAGAAGTTCTGTTTGTAGGTACATCTTGTCAGACTGCTTCTTTCTATTTCTAATATCTGATAAGGTTCCCCTTTCATTACTGAAAGCTGAATTTAATCAAAAGTTGCTTCTGTAACTATTGATATGACATTTAAAAGAAAGATGGGTGTGTGTGGTATATGTTTGGTACCTGCATGTGAGTATGTGGGTGTACAACCCCTATGTGTGCCCATACAGTGGCTAGAGCAGGACTTCAGATAGTCTCCATTACTTCATTGCCTTGAGACAGGGTCTCTCAAAGAGCTGTTTTGGCTGGGCTGGATGACCACCAGGCTCTTGGAGATTTATTTATCTGTCTTCATTCTGCTCCCAGTTCTAGGGTTACAGGCATATTCAGTCATACTGGCTTTCACATGAGAATTTGAACTTGGGTCCTCATGCTTTCACAGCCAGTGCTCTTACTAGAGGGGCCAACTCTAAATTCCCCTCAGTTTCTTTATTTTGTGATTCATTAGTTGATATGTGAAACTAAGTAAGACCTTTATTCTCATGTTCATTTAGCAACCAATGTATCTTTCCTTAGATGCAGGTAAAAAGGACACAGGTGTAATAGTCCTTCATGCAAACCATTTGGTCCACCTTTAGTTTTTCTTTAATACACACACACACACACACACACACACACACATACACACACACGTACACATGTGTGCAGCCACCATGAGTATATAACCACATGCTACTTAGCCAGGATGAAACCAGCTATGGTGCTGCAGTAGATGTTAGTGCTTAGCGTACTTAGCATGTACTAGGTAGCTATTTGTTAGCAGTGTGGATTCTCTTGGCTGAATTACTCATTATTAGGTATTCTGTACATATCAAACATTGCAGAACTCAATTACGTCATTTTCCTTTTCATCCCATAATTGTTTCCATTACATTTTAGAAAATAGTCCAGGGAAATGAAGTATTATATTATGAATCCCTTTAATAAGAGCATTTAAAAATTAGTATTGATCAAGGCACCACATTTTTATGAGAGTATTCTCATTTGGATTTAGAAGTGGGCCTCTAGGATTGTATCTGGCATTTTCAAGGAACAATGGAAGGCTGGTGAAGCTAGGAGAGCATGGAGGATGGGAAACAGAAGACTAGAGAATTGGGAGGGGCCAATCACAGACAAAAGCTGAAGACCATTTTAAGAACTTTGGATATAATTTATTGAGGGGAAGATATTAAGGAGTCTCTGGTGTATAGATGAGAATCAGAGTAACAGAGAATGAAAAGCATCTGCCGACAGAGCCTGGAATCCTGGCATCTGGTTTAGGGAGCAGATCAACAACCAGGAGAGTTGTCAATTAAGAGTGTCAGAAGCTGGGCATGTATGAGGTACTGTAGGTTTTGGTGGGGTAGGGGGAGGGCATGTTTCAAGGAGAATAGAGTAAAAAGTGTAAACTCTCTTCAGAAGGACTGAGAACTAAGGAGATTATGCCAGGGCAAGGTTTTGATGATGAAGACTATGTAGGATTAAGGCTTTAAGCAAAGGAGCTCACTCTGTCTTGTGTCCAGGCTAGAAGCAAATGAGGCAGTGCACCACTAAGTCAGCAGTGCACCTCCTGAGTACAATGGAGGGCCATCTTACTATTCCTTTTAACTGTCTGGGAGGAGGCCACACCTCTCCCTATTTAATATGCAATCGAACTTGTTTACTAATCTCTTGGTAGAGTGAAAAAATCCAGAAAGTTCTGAATAGAAATAAGAAAGCCCATTAAGGATTTTTATTTTGTTTTTTTGGTTTTGTTTTGCTGTCACTGTTTCAGGGAAAAAACATTTTTTTGTTTTCTAAGTTTATCTAATGATCAAGTGAGAAAGAGGCCTGAGGCAAAGACTACAGTGGCTGAAGTCACCTATACTAACTTACTGTAAAAGGAGAAAGTGAGCAGTGCCTTGCCATTCTGCATCTCTCCTGATGAGCACTAAGGGCAGCACATTTTGCAAACTTGAATTATGAAAGTTTCTGCTTGACTCAAATTATATACAAAGTAGTTAAAAATTGATATTGAAAATACTCACTTTGTGACAACCAGTTTCTTTTGAGTTTTTAAAATCTTAACAATAGTGAATTGTATTGTGTCCATTTCAGAACACTTCCAGTCCATATGCTTAAATCAGTCAAACCTCTTGTGCATAATCCGATGCTTCCATTATTGGAGTTTTGAGTAGCTCCATCCCTGCAGCCTGAGGGGCAGAGAGAAGTGGGGCCGAGGTGAGCTGCTAGCTGGGCAGAGAGCAGAAGACAGGAGCAAGAGAAAGGACACTCAAGCACCAAATACAAAGTTCTCACCTAGACAGTCCTTGCCTGAATTTGGGCAGCCCTGTTACACACTTCTTCATGCTCCATAACTAATCCAAATCACTTTGGGAGCGATAATTTAGATGTCTGTTAAGGCTAAGGTCATATTCACCTCAACCCAACAACACACTGTGCCACCATCCCCACGACTCTAGGATGGACAAATTGGTTTAGTGACCTCTATGACCCTCAGTTTCCAGGGAATCTTCTAGCCATTGTACTATTATAGAGATCAAGTGAGATTTTAATTAGCAACGGACACACAGCACTTTCAAGTGATGCTATTGCAGTTTAATAACAATAGGTTAGTTTCCTAATTCTAAAGCTCTTTAATTAGCTAGAAAAGGAGGCAGAAGTTACCACACAGTTTTGAACAAGTGTTATTAACAAT
>NW_024433222.1:0-6572 GCF_017639785.1 Mesocricetus auratus | reverse complement strand
GGCCCACCAACGAGACCAGGAAAGGAGAGGAGGCTGGGAGTCCAGGGAAGCAGCTGTTCCTCGGGCAGCATCAGGTAAACAGGCCAGTTCCCGGCCTGTGCTCCAGTGCCTGCAGATCGCCTGGGACCTGCACAGAGCTCCCAATCCCAGCAGGATCCAAGCACCCCAGACTCCAGATCTTTGCTCCCACCAACGACTCCAGGAAAGGAGAGAAGGCTGGGAGTCCAGAGAAGCAGCTGTTCCTCGGGAAGCATCAGGTAAACAGGCCGGTTTCCCGGCCTGTGCTCCAGTACCTGCAGATCACCTGGGACCTGCACAGAGCTCCCAATCCCGGCAGGAGCCAAGCACCCCAGACTCTAGATCTTTGCTCCCACCAACGAGACCAGGAAAGGAGAGGAGGCTGGGAGTCCAGGGAAGCAGCTGTTCCTCGGGAAGCATCAGGTAAACAGGCCGGTTTCCCGGCCTGTGCTCCAGTTCCTGCAGATCGCCTGGGAACTGCACAGAGCTCCCAATCCTGGCGGGAGCCAAGCACCCAGACCCCAAGTCTTCTCTCCCACCAACGAGACCAGGAAACCAGAGGACCCAGGGAGACCAGGACCAGCATTCGGACAAGGAATAGAAGAACCACCAGATTATTGGACTTGCAAGCACCCACCAAAAGGGAACTCTGGTCCCCACACTAGTAAGTGGCTCTTTCTGCACCCACTAGAAGAAGAGATGGGAAAGAGACAATACAAAAACACAGTCAGCAACAGAAAAACAAATATGACACCGCCAGATTCTAGAGACTCCACACCAGCAAGACCCCAACATTCCAATGCGAAAGAAGCAGAAGAGAACGACCTTAAAAGCACTTTCATGAAAATGATAGAGGCCCTAAAAGAGGATATTGGAAAATCCCTCAAAGAAATGGAAGAAAAAACAAACCAAAAAATGCAAGAAATGGAAGAAAAAACAAACCAAAAAATGCAAGAATTGGAAGAAGAATCATACCAAAAAAGGCAGGAAATGGAAGAAGAAATGAATCAAAAAATGCAAGAAATGGAAGAAAAAACAAAGCAAAAAATGCAAGAATTGGAAGAAGAAACAAACCAAAAAAGGCAGGAAATGGAAGAAGAAACAAAGCACAAAATGCGAGAAATGGAACAAAAAGCAAACCAAAAAATGCAAGAAATGGAAGAAAGAACAAACCAAAAAATTCATGAAAGGCAACCAATGGACAAACAGATAAACAGAAAATTGAAAGAAGCAATGCAAACACTGCAAGGGTTGAAAACTGAAATAGAGTCATTAAAAAAACACAATATGAAGAAAGGCAGAAAATTGAAAAGCAGGACAAACAGTCAGGCAATACCAATACAAGCATTACCAACAGAATAGAAGAGATGGAAGAGAGAATCTCAAGTGTTGAAGATACGCTAGGAGAAATGGATTTATCAACCAAAGAAAACCTTAAATCCAACAAATCCTTAACACAAAACATCCAGGAAATATGGGACACCATGAAAAGACCAAACCTAAGAATAATAGGCATAGAAGAAGGAGAAGAAATCCACCTCAAAGAGGCAGAAGTCATATTCAACAAAATCATAGAAGAAAACTTCCCCAACCTTAAGAAAGACATGCCAATGAAGGTACAAGAAGCCTACAGAACACCAAATAGAGTGGACCACAAAAAAAATCCCCTCGCCACATAATAATCAAGACCCCAAACATACAGAATAAAGAAAGAATATTAAGAGCAGCTAAGGAACAAGGTCCAGTAACATACAAAGGCAAACCTATCAGAATTACACCTGATTTCTCCATGGAAACTCTGAAAGCCAGAAGGTCCTGGATAGATATTCTACCTGCACTAAGAGACCATGGATGCCAGCCCAGACTACTATACCCGGCAAAGCTCTCAATCACTATAGACAGAGAAAACAAGATATTCCATGACAAAACTAGATTCAAGCAATATGTGCCACTAACCCAGCCCTACAGAAAATTTTGGAAGGAAAACTCCAACCCAAGGACGCTAACTACAACCAGAAAAACATAAGCATTAGAGAATCCCACTCTACCAACAGCCAAAAGAACAAAGGGGTGAAATTCCACACATAATTCCACCACCAACAACCATCGCAAATCGAAGAAGGATGTGCAATCATTGGTCATTAATATCCCTCAATGTTAATGGCCTTAACTCACCCATAAAAAGAAACAGACTGGCAGATTGTATTCGAAGACAGAACCCTTCCTTCTGCTGCATACAAGAAACACACCTCACCCTTAAAGAAAGACATTACCTGAGAGTTAAAAGTTGGGAAAAATTTTTCAATCAAATTGACGCTAGAAACAAGCAGTTGTAGCAATCCTAATATCTAACAAACTAGACTTTAAAATAAAATCAATCAAAAGAGATGAAGGAGGTCATTACATACTCATCACAGGTGAAACCCACCAAGATGAAGTGTCTATCCTGAACATCTATGCCCCAAATACAAAGGCATCCACATTCGTTAAAGAAACATTATTAGAACTTAAATCTCATCTAAAGCCCCACACAGTTATAGTGGGAGATTTCAACACACCGCTCTCACCACTAGACAGGAATACCAAACAGAAACTCAACAAAGAAGCAAAAGGTCTAATAGAAGTAATGACCCAACTGAGATTAACAGATATCTATAGAACATTTCATCCACATAAAAAAGAATATACCTTCTTCTCACCACCACATGGAAACTTCTCAAAAATCGACCACATAATTGGCAACATATCAAACCTCAGCAGCTACAAAAAATTGGAATAACACCATGCATCTTATCAGACCACCATGCTTTAAAATTAGAATTCAACAACAACACAAATTGCAGAAAACCTACAAACTCATGGAAATTGAATAATGCTCAACTGCACCATCCCTGGGTCAAAGAGGAAATAAAAAAAGAAATTAAAGACTTCCTCGAATTCAATGAGAATGAAGACACAACATACCCAAACCTATGGGACACTTTGAAAGCTTTGCTACGGGGGAAGTTCATAGCGATAAGTGCTCACATGAAGAAACAGGAGAACAGTTATACCAGAGAATTAACATCACAGCTGAAAGCTCTAGAACACAAAGAAGCACACTCCCCCAGGAGGAGTAGACGCCAGGAAATAATCAAATTGAGGGCTGAAATCAATAAAGTAGAAACCAGGAAAACAATACAAAGAATCAATGCAACGAAGAGTTGGTTCTTTGAGAAAATCAACAAGATAGACAAACCTTTGTCCAAACTTACCAAACAGCAGAGAGTGAACACGCAAATGAACAAAATTAGAATGAAAAGGGGGACATAACAACAGACTCTGAGGAAATCCAGAGAATCATTAGGTCATATTTTAAAACCTGTACTCCACAAAATTCGAAAATTTAAAGGAATTCGATGACTTCCTGGACAGCTATCAATTGCCAAAATTAAATCAAGAACAGATAAGCAATTTAAATAGACCTATAACACCTATGGAAATAGAAGCTGTCATCAAAAGTCTCCCAACCAAAAAAAGCCCAGGTCAAGATTGCCTCACTGCAGAAATTCAAAGAACAGCTTATACCAATTCTTCTCAAAATGTTCCACACAATAGGAGCAGAAGGGTCTTTGCCAAACTCTTTCTATGAGGCTTCAATAACCTTGATCCCCAAGCCACACAAAGATACAACTAAGAAAGAGAACTTCAGACCAATATCCCTCATGAACATTGATACAAAAATACTCAATAAAATACTAGCAAATCGGATCCAAGAACACATCAAAACAATCATTCACCACGATCAAGTAGGTTTCATCCCAGGGATGCAGGGATGGTTCAACATACGAAAATCCATCAACGTAATCCACCATTTAAACAAGCTGAAAAACAAAAATCACATGATCATCTCACTAGATGCTGAAAAAGCCTTTGACAAAATCCAACACACCTTCATGATAAAGGTCTTGGAGAGATCTGGGATAACAGTGACATACTTAAGCATAATAAAAGCTATATACAGTAAACCAACAGCCAACATCAAACTAAATGGACAGAAACTCAACGCAATTCCTCTAAAATCAGGAACAAAACAAGGCTGTCCACTCTCTCCATACCTTTTCAACATGGTACGTGATGTTCTAGCTATTGCCATACGACAACAAAGGGGGATCAAGGGGATACAAATTGGGAAGGAAGAGGTCAAACTTTCACTGTTTGCAGATGATATGATAGTTTACATCAATGACCCAAAGAACTCTACCAGGGAACACTTACAGCTGATTAACACCTTCAGCAAAGTGGCAGGCTACAAGATCAACTCAAGAAAATCAGTAGCCCTACTATATACAGATGATAAAAGGGCTGAAAGAGAAATCAGAGAAACATCACCCTTTACAATTGCCACGAACCATATAAAATACCTTGGGGTAACACTAACCAAACAAGTGAAAGATCTGTATCGTAAGAACTTTGAATCTTTAAAGAAAGAAATTAAAAAGCCCTCAGAAAATGGAATGATCTCCCATGCTCTTGTATAGGTAGGATCAATGTAGTAAAAATGGCAATCCTGCCAAAAGCAATCTACAGATTCAATGCAATCCCCATTAAAATCCCAGCACAATTCTTCAAAGACCTTGAAAAAACAATAATCAATTTTGTATGGAAAAACAAAAGACCCAGGATAGCCAAAACAACCCTGTTCAACAAGGCAACGTCCGGAGGCATCACCATTCCTTACCTCAAGCTCTATTATAGAGCTATAGTCCTGAAAACAGCTGGGTGTTGGCACAAAAATAGACAGGTAGACCAATGGAATCGAATTGAAAATCCGGGTATTAACCCACACACGTACGAACATCTGATCTTTGACAAAGAAGCTAAAAATATACAATGGAATAAAGAAAGCATCTTCAACAAATGGTGCTGGCATACTTGGAGACTGGCATGTAGAAGAATGCAGATCGATCCATGTTTATCACCATGCACAAAACTTAAGTCCAAATGGATCAAAGACCTCAACATAAATCCAGCCACACTGAACCTCTTAGAAGAGAAAGTGGGTGGTACCCTTAAACGAATTGGTACAGGAGACAGCTTCCTGAATATAACACCAGTAGCACAGACAGTGAGATCTACAATTAATAAATGGGACCTACTGAAACTGAGAAGCTTCTGTAAAGCAAAGGACACAGTCAGCAAGACAAAAAGGCAGCCCACAGATTGGGAAAAATATTCACTAATCCCACATCTGACAGAGGGTTGATCTCCAAAATTTACAAAGAACTCAAGAAGCAAGTCTCCAAAACACCAAAGGACCCTATTAAAAAGTGGGCTGCAGAACTAAATAGAGAGTTTTCAATAGAGGAGTCTAAAATGGCTGAGAGGCACTTGAGAACAACTCTCACATACCATGTCACTCCTGTCAGAATGGCTAAAATCAAAAACACCAATGACAATTTATGCTGGAGAGGATGTGGTGAAAGGGGGACACTCCTCCATTGCTGGTGGGAGTGCCAACTGGTTCAGCCACTTTGGAAATCAGTATGGAAATTCCTCAGAAAAATGGGAATAAACCTACCATAAGACCCAGCAACTCCACTCTTAGGCATATATCCAAAAGATTCCCATTCATACAACAAAGATGTCTGTTCCACTATGTTCATAGCAGCTTTATTTGTAATTGCCAGAATTTGGAAGCAACCTAGATATCCCTCACCTGAAGAGTGGATAGAGAAAATGTGGTACATCTACACAATGGAGTACTATTCAGCAGGAAAAAATAATGGAATCATGAGATTCGCAGGCAAATGGACGACACTAGAAGAAACCATCCTGAGTGAGGTAACCCAGTCACAAAAAGAGAAACATGGAATGTACTCTCTCATATATGGATTTTAGACATAGATCTGGGGAGTGCCAGCCTTCAATCCTATGGCCAGAGAGTCTGGGAAACAGAAACTTTATATAGTGGCTGATCAAAGAAGAGGCAGACTCCCTTGGTTAAGTACTGAGCTGAACTTAAGAAAGCCAGTAACAGAGAGGGAGGAATGATGATCAAAGGGATTAAGACTGGGCTGGTTTAACCCCCAGAAACAGCTGACCAGACAAACGTTAACTCTTGAATCCCAGGCATCAGCCTGGGAAACCGGCATGGGACTGATCAAGACCCCCTGAATCTGGGTGTCAGTGAGGAGGCCTAGGGAATCTATTGAGCCTTGGGCAGCAGATCAGTACCCATCCCAAGTATACACACGGACTTTGGACTCCCATAGAATAATGTGAGGTGCACTCTCACCCGAACTCTTGGGGAAGGGTCTAGGCCCTGCCCAATATGAAATGACAGACTATGCACACCCCCATGGAGGGCCTCACCCTCCCTGGGGAAGTGAGGGGATAACGGGGGGAGGGCTCGGGAGGAAGGGAGGGAATAGGAGAGGGACCTGGAACTGACTTGTGAAGCAACCTTGTTTCTTTTCCAAATTTAAACTGGAAAATAAAATTAAAAAAAAAGAACCAGAAAAAAAGTGAAAATAAATATACTTGTAAAAAAAAAACCTTGCATGAGGAACTAC
>NW_024433221.1:0-37064 GCF_017639785.1 Mesocricetus auratus | reverse complement strand
TTTTTCCATAGTTTATTCTTTTTTTTATTTTCCATTTTAAATTTAGATAAGAAACAAGGTTGCTTCACAAGTCAGTATGAGGTCCCTCTCCCTTTCCCTCCCCTCCTCCCGTGCCCTCCCCCCATCCCCCCATTATCCCCTCATTCCCCCAGGGAGGGTGAGGCCCTCCATGGGGGTGTCCATAGTCTGTCATTTCATATAGGGCAGGGCCTAGACCCTTCCCCAAGAGTTCAGGGTGAGAGTGCACCTCACATTGTTCTATGGGAGTCCAGAGACCGTGTGTATACTTGGGATGGGTACTGATCTGCTGTCCAAGGCTCAATAGATTACCTAGGTCTCCTCACTGACACCCGGATTCAGGGGGTCTTGATCAGTCCCATGCTGGATTCCCAGGCTGATGCCTGGGATTCAAGAGTTAACCTTTGTCTGGTCAGCTGTTTCTGGGGGTTCAACCAGCCCAGTCTTAATCCCTTTGATCATCAGTCCTCCCTCTCTGATACTGGCTTTCTTGAGTTCAGCTCAGTACTTAACCAGCCAGTAAATGAAGTTTCTGTTTCCCAGACTCTCTGGCAATAGGATTGTAGGCTGGCACTCCCCAGATCTATGTCTAAAATCCATATATGAGAGAGTACATGCCATGTTTCTCTTTTTGTGACTGGGTTACCTCACTCAGGATGGTTTCTTCTAGTGTCATCCATTTGCCTGCGAATCTCATGATTCCATTATTTTTTTCTGCTGAATAGTACTCCATTGTGTAGATGTACCACATTTTCTCTATCCATTCTTCGGGTGAGGGACATCTAGGTTGCTTCCACGTTCTGGCTATTACAAATAAAGCTGCTATGAACATAGTGGAACAGACATCTTTGTTATATGAATGGGCATCTTTTGGATATATGCCTAAGAGTGGAGTTGCTGGGTCTTGTGGTAGGTTTATTCCCATTTTTCTGAGGAATCTCCATACTGCTTTCCAAAGTGGCTGAACCAGTTGGCACTCCCACCAGCAATGGAGGAGTGTCCCCCTTTCACCACATCCTCTCCAGCATAAATTGTCATTGGTGTTTTTGATTTTAGCCATTCTGACAGGAGTGAGATGGTATCTCAGAGTTGCTTTGATTTGCATTTCCCGGATGGCTAAGGATGTTGAACACTTTCTCAAGTGCCTCTCAGCCATTTTAGACTCCTCTATTGAAAACTCTCTATTTAGTTCTGCAGCCCACTTCTTAATTGGGTCCTTTGCTGTTTTGGAGACTTGCTTCTTGAGTTCTTTGTAAATTTTGGAGATCAACCCTCTGTCAGATGTGGGATTAGTGAATATTTTTTCCCATTCTGTGGGCTGCCTTTTTGTCTTGCTGACTGTGTCCTTTGCCTTACAGAAGCTTCTCAGTTTCAGTAGGTCCCATTTATTAATTGTTGATCTCACTGTCTGTGCTACTGGTGTTATGTTCAGGAAGCTGTCTCCTGTACCAATTCGTTCAAGGGTACCACCCACTTTCTCTTCTAAGAGGTTCAGTGTGGCTGGATTTATGTTGAGGTCTTTGATCCATTTGGACTTAAGTTTTGTGCATGGCGATAAACATGGATCGATCCGCATTCTTCTACATGCCAGTCTCCAATTATGCCAGCACCATTTGTTGAAGATGCTTTCTTTATTCCATTGTATATTTTTAGCTTCTTTGTCAAAGATCAGATGTTCGTACGTGTGTGGGTTAATACCCGGATTTTCAATTCGATTCCATTGGTCTGCCTGTCTATTTTTGTGCCAATACCAAGCTGTTTTCAGGACTATAGCTCTATAATAGAGCTTGAGGTCAGGGATAGTGATGCCTCCGGACGTTGCCTTGTTGAACAGGGTTGTTTTGGCTATCCTGGGTTTTTTGTTTTTCCATACAAAATTGATTATTGTTCTTTCAAGGTCTGTGAAGAATTGTGCTGGGATTTTAATGGGGATAGCATTGAATCTGTAGATTGCTTTTGGCAGGATTGCCATTTTTACTACATTGATCCTACCTATCCAAGAGCATGGGAGATCTTTCCATTTTCTGAGGGCTTCTTTAATTTCTTTCTTTAAAGATTCAAAGTTCTTACGATACAGGTCTTTCACTTGTTTGGTTAGCGTTACCCCAAGGTATTTTATGTTGTTTGTGGCAATTGTAAAGGGTGATGTTTCTCTGATTTCTCTTTCAGCCCTTTTATCATCTGTATATAGTAGGGCTACTGACTTTCTTGAGTTGATCTTGTAACCTGCCACTTTGCTGAAGGTGTTAATCAGCTGTAAGAGTTCCCTGGTAGAGTTCTTTGGGTCATTGATGTAAACTATCATATCGTCTGCAAACAGTGAAAGTTTGACTTCTTCCTTCCCAATTTGTATCCCCTTGATCCCCCTTTGTTGTCGTATGGCTATAGCTAGAACTTCAAGTACCATGTTGAAAAGGTATGGAGAGAGTGGACAGCCTTGTTTTGTTCCTGATTTTAGAGGAATTGCGTTGAGTTTCTGTCCATTTAGTTTGATGTTGGCTGTTGGTTTACTGTATATGGCTTTTATTATGTTTAAGTATGTCCCTGTTATCCCAGATCTCTCCAAGACCTTTATCATGAAGGGGTGTTGGATTTTGTCAAAGGCTTTTTCAGCATCTAGTGAGATGATCATGTGATTTTTGTTTTTCAGCTTGTTTATATGGTGGATTACGTTGATGGATTTTCGTATGTTGAACCATCCCTGCATCCCTGGGATGAAACCTACTTGATCGTGGTGAATGATTGTTTTGATGTGTTCTTGGATCCGATTTGCCAGTATTTTATTGAGTATTTTTGCATCAATGTTCATGAGGGATATTGGTCTGAAGTTCTCTTTCTTGGTTGTATCTTTGTGTGGCTTGGGGATCAAGGTTATTGAAGCCTCATAGAAAGAGTTTGGCAAAGACCCTTCTGCTTCTATTGTGTGGAACACTTTGAGAAGAATTGGTATAAGCTGTTCTTTGAATTTGTGGTAGAATTCTGCACTGAGGCCATCTGGACCTGGACTTTTTTTGGTTGGGAGACTTTTGATGACAGCTTCTATTTCCATAGGGGTTATAGGTCTATTTAAATTGCTTATCTGTTCTTGATTTAGTTTTGGCAAATGATAGCTGTCCAGGAAGTCATCCATTTCCTTTAAATTTTCGAATTTTGTGGAGTACAGGTTTTCAAAGTATGACCTAATGATTCTCTGGATTTCCTCAGAGTCTGTTGTTATGTCCCCCTTTTCATTTCTGATTTTGTTAATTTGCGTGTTCACTCTCTGCTGTTTGGTAAGTTTGGACAAAAGTTTGTCTATCTTGTTGATTTTCTCAAAGAACCAACTCTTCGTTGCATTGATTCTTTGTATTATTTTCCTGGTTTCTACTTTGTTGATTGCAGCCCTCAATTTGATTATTTCCTGGCGTCTACTCCTCCTGGGGGAGTTTGCTTCTTTGTGTTCTAGAGCTTTTAGCTGTGATGTTAATTCTCTGGTATAACTGTTTTCCTGTTTCTTCATGTGAGCACTTAGTGCTATGAACTTCCCCGTAGCACTGCTTTCAAAGTGTCCCATAGGTTTGGGTATGTTGTGTCTTCATTCTCATTGAATTCGAGGAAGTCTTTAATTTCTTTTTTTATTTCCTCTTTGACCCAGGGATGGTGCAGTTGAGCATTATTCAATTTCCATGAGTTTGTAGGTTTTCTGCAATTTGTGTTGTTGTTGAATTCTAATTTTAAGGCATGGTGGTCTGATAAGATGCATGGAGTTATTCCAATTTTTTTGTAGCTGCTGAGGTTTGATATGTTGCCAAGTATGTGGTCAATTTTTGAGAAGGTTCCATGTGGTGGTGAGAAGAAGGTATATTCTTTTTTATGTGGATGAAATGTTCTATAGATATCTGTTAATCCCAGTTGGGTCATTACTTCCATTAGACCCTTTGCTTCTTTGTTGAGTTTCTGTCTGGTATTCTTGTCTAGTGGTGAGAGTGGTGTGTTGAAATCTCCCACTATAACTGTGTGGGGCTTTAGATGAGATTTAAGTTCTAATAATGTTTCTTTAACGAATGTGGATGCCTTTGTAATGGGGGCATAGATGTTCAGGATAGACACTTCATCTTGGTGGGTTTCACCTGTGATGAGTATGTAATGACCTCCTTCATCTCTTTTGATTGATTTTATTTTAAAGTCTAGTTTGTTAGATATTAGGATTGCTACCCCTGCTTGTTTCTTGGGTCCATTTGATTGAAAAATTTTTCCCAACCTTTAACTCTCAAGTAATGTCTGTCTTTGAGGGTGAGGTGTGTTTCTTGTATGCAGCAGAAGGAAGGGTTCTGTCTTCGAATCCATTCTGCTAATCTGTGTCTTTTTATGGGTGAGTTAAGGCCGTTAATATTGAGGGATATTAATGACCATTGATTGCTCATCCTTCTTCGATTTGCGATGGTTGTTGTTGGTGGAATTATGGGTGGAATTTCACCCCTTTGTTCTTTTGGCTGTTGGTAGAGAGGGATTCTCTAATGCTTATGTTTTTCTGGTTGTAGTTAGCTTCCTTGGGTTGGAGTTTTCCTTCCAAAATTTTCTGTAGGGCTGGGTTAGTGGACACATATTGGTTGAATCTAGTTTTGTCATGGAATATCTTGTTTTCTCCGTCTATAGTGATTGAGAGCTTTGCCGGGTATAGTAGTCTGGGCTGGCATCCGTGGTCTCTTAGTGTAGGTAGAATATCTATCCAGGACCTTCTGGCTTTCAGAGTTTCCATGGAGAAATCAGGTGTAATTCTGATAGGTCTGCCTTTATATGTTACTTGACCTTTTTCCTTAGCTGCTCTTAATATTCTTTCTTTATTCTGTATGTTTGGGGTCTTGATTATTATGTGGCGAGGGATTTTTTTGTGGTCCACTCTATTTGGTGTTCTGTAGGCTTCTTGTACCTTCATTGGCATGTCTTTCTTAAGGTTGGGAAAGTTTTCTTCTATGATTTTGTTGAATATGCCTTCTGCCCCTTTGAGGTGGATTTCTTCTCCTTCTTCTATACCTATTATTCTTAGGTTTGGTCTTTTCATGGTGTCCCATAATTCCTGGATGTTTTGTGTTAAGGATTTGTTGGATTTAAGGTTTTCTTTGGTTGATAAATCCATTTCTCCTAATGTATCTTCAACACTTGAGATTCTCTCTTCCATCTCTTCTATTCTGTTGGTAATGCTTGTATTGGTAGTGCCTGACTGTTTGTCCAGCTTTTCTATTTTCTGCCTTTCTTCAGATTGTGTTTTTTTTAGTGTCTCTATTTCAGTTTTCAACCCTTGCAGCATTTGCATTGCTTCTTGCAATTTTCTGTTTATCTGTTCGTCCGTTTGTTGCCTTTTATGAATTTTTTGGTTTGTTCTTTCTTCCATTTCTTGCATTTTTTGGTTTGCTTTTTGTTCCATTTCTTGGATTTTGTGCTTTGTTTCTTCTTCCATTTCCTGCCTTTTTTGGTTTGTTTCCTCCTCCATTTTTTTCATTTTTTGCTTTGTTTTTTCTACCATTTCTTGCATTTTTTGCTTTGTTTCTTCTTCCATTTCCTGCCTTATTTGGTATGTTTCTTCTTCTAATTCTTGCATTTTTTGCTTTGCTTTTTCTTCCATTTCTTGCATTTTTTGCTTCATTTCTTCTTCCATTTCGTGCCTTTTTTGGTTTGTTTTTCTTCCAATTCTTGCATTTTTTGGTTTGTTTTTTCTTCCATTTCTTGCATTTTTTGGTTTGTTTTTTCTTCCATTTCTTTGAGGGATTTTCCAATATCCTCTTTTAGGGCCTCTATCATTTTCATGAAAGTGCTTTTAAGGTCGTTCTCTTCTGCTTCCTTCGCGTTGGAATATTGGGGTCTTGCTGGTGTGGAGTCTCTAGAATCTGGCGGTGTCATATTTGTGTTTCTGTTGCTGACTGTGTTTTTGTATTGTCTCTTTCCCATCTCTTCTTCTAGTGGGTGCAGAAAGAGCCCCTTCCTGGTCTGGGGACCAGAGTTCCCTTTGGTGGGTGCTAGTAAGTCCAGTAATCTGGTGGTTCTTCTATGCCTTGTCCAAATGCTGGTCCGTGGGTAGAGAAGAAGAACAGGAATCTGGGGCGCTTAGCCTCCTACCTGGTCCCCTGGACCCTATGCTGTGTCCTGTTGTACCTGATCCAGAACAGCTACTCCCCTGGTCTCCCTGGCTCCTGTAGTTTCCTGGTCTCTTTGGTGGGAGAGAAGATCTGGAGTCTGGGGTGGTTGGCTCCCACCGGGATTGGGAGCTCTGTGCAGTTCCCAGGCGATCTGCAGGCTCTGGAACACAGGCCGGGAAGCTGGCCTGTTTACCTGATGCTCCCGCCGGGATTGGGAGCTCTGTGCAGTTCCCAGGCGATCTGCAGGCTCTGGAACACAGGCCAGGAAGCTGGCCTGTTTACCTGATGATGCCAGAGGGACAGCTACTTCCCTGTACTCCCAGCCTCCTCTCCTTTCCTGGAATCGTTGGTGGGAGAGAAGATCTGGAGTCTGGGGTGCTTGGCTCCCACCGGGATTGGGAGCTCTGTGCAGTTCCCAGGCGATCTGCAGGCTCTGGAACACAGGCCGGGAAGCTGGCCTGTTTACCTGATGCTCCCGCCGGGATTGGGAGCTCTGTGCAGTTCCCAGGCGATCTGCAGGCTCTGGAACACAGGCCCGGGAAGCTGGCCTGTTTACCTGATGATGCCAGAGGGACAGCTACTTCCCTGTGCGCCCAGCCTTCTCTAGTTTCCTGGACTCCTTAATTGCCACTTTTCATTCAACCCAACACATTATTTTTACCACTGACTGGTACTCCATTATGTAAATTACCACATTTTTTCTCATTCATTCTTCAGGTGGGGAATGGGGACATCTGGGTTGTTTTCAGTTTATGGTTATGACAAATAATGCTGCCATGAACTTTGTTGAGCAAATAGTCTTGTGGTATGATTGAGCGTTCCTTGGGTAAATTCCCAAGAATAGTATAGATGGGTCTTGATATTTGTTTGTTTGTTTGTTTTTGTTTTTTGGTTAGGATACTTTTGATGCCTGCTTCTATTTCCTTAGAGGTTACAGGTCTATTTAATTTGATTATCTGGTCTTATTTTTATTTTGTATGTGGTACCTATCTAGAAAATTATTCATTTCTTATAGATTTTCCAATTTTCTGGATTACAACTTTAAAAAGTATGTACTGATGATTCTCTGGATTTCCTCAGTCTCTGTTGTTATGTAACCATTTTCATTTCTGGTTTTGTCAGTTTGGATATTCTCCCTCTGCTTTTTGGTTAGTTTGGAAAAGGGCTATGCTATCTTTTTTATTTTTCTCAAAAAGTCCATATCTTTGTTTTATTGTTTCTCTCTATTGTTCAATTTCAGTCCTCAATGTAATTACTTCCTGGTATCTACTCCTCCTGCTTTTTGTTCTAGGTCTTTTTTTGTTATTTCAATATTGTGGGGTTTCTCTAACTTCTTTATTTGGATTTTCAATGCTGTGAAAACTCCTCTTAGCACTGGTTTCATAGTGTCCCATAATTTTGAGTATGTTGTTCATTGATTTTCACTAAATCCCAGCAAGTTTTTATTTTCTTTCTTTATTTCTTCCTTGACTCAAGGGTGATTACATTGGACATTATTCAGTTTCTATGAGATTTTAGAGTTTCTAGAATTTGTGTTGTTGAATTCTAACTTTAGCTATGATGATCCCATATATCACATGTGGTTATTTCAATTTTTCTGTATCTGTTGATATTTTCTTTGTAACTGAGTATGTGGTCAGTTGTAGAGATGGTTCCATAGGGTGTTAAGAATAAGGTATATGTTTTATGTGTTTGGGTGGAATATCTTAAAAAACGTCTGTTAAGCCCATTTGAGTCATAACATCTGTTAGATACCTTATTTCGCATTAATTTTGTGTCTGGTAAGAGTGGGGACTTAAAGTCTCATGCTTTTAGTGTGTGGGATTGAATGCCTGATTTTTGATTTAGTAATTTTTCTCCTAAGAATGTTGATGCCCTTGTGTTTGGGGGATATTTTTTCTGAATTAAGATTTCTTCTTACCAAATTTTTCCTGTGACAAATATGAAATGTCCTTCATTATCTCTTTTGGTGAACTTTACTTTAAAGTCTATTTTGTAAGCTATTAGGATAGCTACACCAGCTTGATTCTTAGGTCCATTTGATTGGAAATTCTTTTCCCATCCCTATACTCTTGTGAAATGTCTATCTTTGAAGTTGAGGGAGATTTCTTCTGTGCAGCAGAAGAATGAATCCTCTTTTCCTCACCATTCTAGTAGCCTGTGCCTTTTTTTGGTGAGTTGAGTCCATTGAAATTAAGGGATATCAATAGCCACTGATTGTTGTTTCCTGTCATTTTATGGTGATGGTCGTGTGTGAGGGGAGTTTGATGGTGTGGGATTATAGAATGCCTGTGATTTCCTGGGTTGGATTTTTTTCTTCTAGTCTTTCTGTGGGCCTGGATATGTGGATAGGTATTGTTTAAATATGTTTTTTATGGAATACATTTTTTATCCACCTATGGTAATTTTTCTGAAAAGAGAATTCAGAGTTGTATCATAATCTCTTAGAATCTGCATAGTATCTGTCCAGGACCTTTGGGCATTGACAGTCTACATTGACAACTCGGGCTTTTACCTGCATATGTTTCTTGACCTTTTTCCTTTGCAGCTCTTGGTATTTTTTCCTTATTCTGTTTATAATATTTGGTGTAAGAATTTATATTTTTGGTCCAGTCTATTTGGCGTCCTATATGCTTCTTGTATCTTCAAAGGTATTTGCTTCTTTATGTTAGGAAAGTTTCCTTCTATGATGTAGTTTAAAATATTTTCTGTGCCTGTGACCTGGTATTCTTCTCCTTCTACTCCTATTATGCTTAGTTATTGTCTTTTCTTGGTGTCGCAGATAACCTGGATATTTTGTGTTATTACTTCATTTATTTTAAGGTTTTCTTTGACCAGTCTATTTCTTTTATCCTGTCTTCAACACCTGAGATTCTCTCTACCATCTCTTGCATTCTGTTTTTTAAGCTTGTATCTGTATTTCCTGTTCTTTTACCCACATTCTCCATTTCCAGAATTCTCTCCATTTATGTTTTCTTTATTGAATCCATTTCAATTTTGTATTCTTGAACTTGTTTTTCTTCCTTGGTTTTCTTGATTTTCTTTAAGGGACTTACTGATTCTCTTTCCAAATTTTTGTGTGTATTTTCCTCCATTTCTTTAATACAATTCTTCATTTGTTCTTTAAGGACCTACATTATCTTGATTAAGTTATTTTTAAGCTAATTTTCTTCTGCTCTTTTGCATTGGGAAGTTCAGGTCTTACTTATGTAGTACCACTAGGTTCTGGTATTACCACATTTCTCTTTAGCTTGTTTAACGTATTCTTGTATTGATGTCCACCCATCTCTTCTTTTTCTTGTTGTAGGCAGAGTCTTTGCCTCTTGATCCAACCCTCTTAGTCCTCTTTCTCAGCTCTTTTTGTTCAGTAGATGTCTGTGACCCAGGGAGCTGCTCTCAATCCTCCCTCCTTCCCTCCCCCCTCTCTCTCTCGTCTTTCTCATTCATCTGTCTTAGTCCTCTGTACACTAAGTAACTGTATCACATGGAACTGCTAAACTCATTGGGTATTGGTGGTTTGGGGAGCAGAGGAGTTTACAGGGTCCCATGATGGGATGTTGTTGTCAACTGGCTGGAGAAGTGTTTCATCCTGCCCTGGTAGTGTGGCTGAGATGGGTGGGAGCAGGGCACAGTGTTTTGCCCAGGAACCAAGGTCCTGTTGGATGTGTGTTCTTGGTGACAAGTAGATCATTCACATCTCAGTATGCTGAACAGTAAAATAGTTGATTTTGATTCCATGCTTAAAATTTAAGTACAAAATCAATTATCATTTCCCCCTTTGCACCTCTTTAAAAGGAAACTAATATAGAGTACAGACATGGATGTTCATCACCAGTCCTACTGCAAATCAATACATATCTAAAATAACCTAAGAAAGTGGTTTTTTTTAGTGAAAGTGTGTAGAAGCAGGCCTTATCTTTGGAAATTTATTGTTTTGGATCATGAATTTCCTAATGACATAATATTCTGAGCAGAAAGCAGTAAATACCAGAGATAACACATTTTTATCATTCCTATTCCTTCTGAGACAACCGTCAATGGGGTAGTGACACTCACTTTTTGAGTGAAACCTTAAAAATCTCTTTGACATTAATCACACAAATACCCAAAAATTTACTCTGTGATGATTATAAGTCCTGTCAAGTTGGAAATTATAATTCACAATGATAGTAGACTTAAAAGTTTCTCAAGATGCTAGTAAGTAAAGAGACAGTAACTGCCTGAAAGGAGAAGTTGACATTCTACGTCATGTTTTTCAGTGACCTACCTGCTTCAAACTTGTCCCAAACTCAATATGCTTCAAATTTTTTAACACTTTGATAATATCAAAACAATTGTGTATATTACACAATCCTTTAAAATCATTTTCTGCATTTGTAGGCATAGAGATTTAAAATTAGTTATGTAATATTCAAAACCAGTATTGTTGGAGTTTTCAGTAAACTTGAAGTATTTGTTAACAGTGCTTCCATTTTTCTCAGATTCCTCAGTCTGTGTGCTATAAGAGATGTGGGCCTGGATTCAGGAAAATTGCCCTGCTTGGCAAGAATATTTGCTGCTATGATTGCATTCCCTGTCCTGACAAGGAGATTTCTAATGAGACAGGTAAGCAGGAATCTTACAAAGAATGGTTCCTCGTGTCTACAGGACCTCACATTATCTTAACAACTGAAATATATATTCGTAGAAGTGAGACAATTTTATTCCTTCTCTTATTTTGGATAAAATGTTTACTGCTGTTTCTGGATTTGTTCACACAAGGCATAGAAATTTATAAGTTGATTTATATTTATAGGCAACTGCAAGAAACCAATTTCTTTGTTATGATCCACACACTTTACTTCCCCACAAAATTTAACACAGAATAATAGAGTGGCAATTAACTGTATTTCAATATAATTAGGACTCAGCTAAATGTAGGGTTGGTAATATTCATAATAACTCTTCTCAGCTATTTGTTTTTATACAGAGAAGTTTAGACATTTGTTTTTGATGTCTTCAGTAAACAGGTTTTTGACTTACAGCATGAATAAATTTCAGTTTACCCTATTCAATGGCTATGTTTATGTATGTCTCTATTGTTCTGCTCCATGTAACATAGACAATATCCTCAAGACAATTTCAACAATATGTTAGGTAGAGCTCCATCATGAACTAAGAAGACCTACAAGGGATTATAGAATCTTCGCTTCAAGGAACAGTTCATGAGCTTACTCACATCTTACTTTAGGAAGAAACACCTTTAGAAGTCAGTATTTCCATACCTAGTAATAAAATTAGAAGTAGAGTATTTATTTGTGTATCTTTTCATATTTCATATTATGTATTTTGATCATATCCATGCCTTGCCAAATATTCCAAAACTTTCAACTTGCTCACTTGTTGTTCTATTCAAAAAATACGAAATAAATCCTTATTGAATCCAGTTTGCAATACCCAAATACTCTTTGTTATAGAGGCTCTGCTGGAATATGAACTAATTATTAGCGCAGGCCACACTCTTACAGACATGAGTTTTCTTTTCTTTTATTTTTACGAGACAGGGTTTCTCTGTATTGTTTTGGAGGCTATTGGTCCAGCCTGGCCTCGAACTCACAGAGATCTGCCTGCCTCTGCCTCCCGAGTGCTGGGATTAAAGGTGTGTGCCACCACCGCCGGCTGAGTCTTCTTGTTTTAATAGCCATGAAATAGTTTCTCTGGCATGAGTAGTTATTTATGCAAATTCCTCCATGAATTTCCCATGTTAAGATATAATAACTGTGCTTTCAAAGTGTAAGCAAAAAGTAACCCCATTTAAAGAATAGATATGAATATATACATGGATCTATATATGGAATATATATATAAACATTATATACATGAATAGTATCTATGGATGTGTAATAAATATATATATGCATATAGATAGACAGATAGACAGATAGATAGATAGATAGATAGATAGATAGATAGATAGATAGATAGATAAGAGAGTGTTAATGCCCCCATATATGTGTACATATGTAATGGAGCTTCAGTTTATGGCAGTTTCATGAATATTTTTCATGTGTACATGATAATAGAGTTTTACTTACCTATACAAAGTCCTTCTAATGAGCATACATCACAAAATTATGGGTAAATAATACTACTAAACACTTGAAGTAGAAAAGATTACTGATTGAATGTTACCAAAAAGTTAATGTTATCTTGAAATAGATATCCTCATTTTATATAAACTAGTTTTCAATACATCTATCATCAGCCTTTATTAAGGGTTGCAGCTATGCCTGTGGATATTTGATTACAAAGTAGAAAACAAAAAGGAATTCAATACTTCTATACAAAAGAAATCAAATAACCAAACTTGAAATAAAATCTTTAAATTAGGTCCTAAGAAGGCTTATGTCAATATGTTAGAATAGTATAAGGAAACAAGTAAATATTTCCAAGACATAGAAATATATATTTTATTCTACTAAAGTACATTTAAATCTGTGTTAAAGTGTATCAACAAAATAAAATCGAATATCTAGTGTTTTCTTTAAGAAACACAGGAAAAATTGACAGTAGAAATCTAATATGTGCAAATCAGTGTGCATGAATTTCAAACACAGGATAATTTTACAAACTTTCAAGAGCAGAATATTATAAGACGGTTTTGTTAGGTACTCAAAAAAAGTTTCAGTATTAGTAACATTTCCTCAATAGTAGTTACAAGTGTTGACCCGTGCACCTTTCAAACCACTGACAATATGGTAATGATTATTCAATAAACCTTCAGCAGAGAAAAAACAAAACCATAAAACACAGTTTTATAAGGATAATGAAAATTTGAATCCATACTCAAGAACTCCACTTATGAAAATAATATCAAAAGTAATTCTCCCTCTTTTGTTATACACATCTCTCCAATTCATAGGGAGGATATAACATATAATTTGATATTGCAAAGAAGTCAGTTTGTGCAATGTAATTCAAATTCAAATAAATTCTACCACAGATACACAAATAACACAAAAGGCAGCAAAAGTTCATAAGAGAGAAATGACATAAGATTTGTTTGACTAATATCACCTGTAAAGAAAATGCATTGTAAGAGAGGCTACTGAACAATTGATGATTAACAAAGGAGGGAGATCAGTGTCCCTTAAGGTTGTGGATTCTCAAATGCTACACATATTACAGTAGACGCCCCCACAACATGTACATACTAACATAACTGGATAGACTCGGTGTGTATTAAAATGTAAAAACAAGACATAGAGAGCACATTGAGTTGGGAGAGAAAAATGAGAGAAGGTGTGGAGTAGAGCAGGAGAAAAGAAGGCTGTGGTGAGTTCACAAATATTTATGTACTTATAAATAACACGTGAAATCTCTAATAAAGAAGACAGGTTGTATAAATATGGAATTATTCACTACAGAGTACTTATTATTTTGTTCCTGACAAAATAGGAAAGTAACTTGGGTAATAATCCAAAGAGCAGGCACTGAAATGTCTTAGGACAAAAAAAATGATCAACTCAAAATAGACTCACGATCACCTTCATTTCTAAACAGATATGGATCAATGCATGAAGTGTCCAGAAAGTCATTATGCAAACACAGAGAAGAAGCAATGCCTCCAGAAAGTTGTGAGTTTTCTTGACTATAAGGACCCCCTGGGGATGTCTCTTACAACTGTAGCTCTTTGCTTCTCTGTACTCACAGCTCTGGTTCTTGGACTCTTTGTGAAGAACAGAGACACTCCAATTGTCAAGGCTAATAACAGGACACTCAGTTACACCTTGCTTGTCACACTCACCATCTGCTTCCTCTGTACCTTTCTCTTCATTGGTTGTCTCAACACTACTGCTTGTATGTTACAGCAGATCACATTTGGAGGTGCTTTCACTGTGGCTCTTGCCACTGTGTTGGCAAAAGCTATCACTGTGGTTATTGCATTCAAGGTCACTTTTCCAAACAGAGTGGTGAGGTGGTTAATAATATCAAAGGCCCCAAACTTTATCATCCCCATTTGTACTCTGATCTACCTTGTCCTCTGTGCAATCTGGCTAGGAACCTCTCCTCCCTTCCTTGATCAAGATGCTCATTCTGAGCATGGGCATATCATCATTATGTGCAATAAGGGCTCAGCTTTTGCCTTTCATGGTGTCCTGGGATACCTGTGCTCCTTGGCACTTGGGAGCTATACCATGGCTTTCTTGTCCCGGAATCTACCAGACACATTCAATGAAGCCAAGTTCCTTTCATTCAGCATGCTGGTGTTCTTCTGTGTCTGGGTCACATTCCTCCCTGTCTACCACAGCACCAAGGGGAAGGTCATGGTGGCTATGGAAGTCTTCTCTATCTTGGCTTCTAGTGCAGCCCTCCTTGGCTTCATTTTTGCCCCAAAGTGCTACATTATCTTGATAAGGCCAGAGAAGAACAGTCTACATCATATCAGGAACAGGTCTCATTCTAGAAGGAATAACCCTCTCAAAACCTAATTCAATACTAGTCATAGTTCTTATATTAAGAAAAGAATTTGAAAGATAAAGTCCAGTTTGTCTCTATTGCAAATGTGGGTTTCACAATATAGAATGGTCTTGATTATTCGGGCTGTTATTTGTTCATCAAATTTGTTTTAGAACCACTGTATACAGGAACTATTGAAGGTGTACATGCCGAAATCCAGGTAGTATTTTCATATGAGAAGGATCTCCTTTTGTATCCAGACTTGTCTGAAACATTCTGCGAAGACCATATTTTTATTATAGAGATCTCCCTACATTTGACTCTCTTGTTCTGAGATTAAACATGGCCAGTCACACACCTGGCTCATTATGAGAATTTATATTCTTCTCTAATATAGACAGTTAATATTCATATTATTGATTTAAAGGACTTGGAGCTTAATGCATTCTCTCTTGCACTTGCAATAATAATAATTTTAGCTGGGTGATTCTTCCAATCTACTGATTTTTCTTGAATTGCTCTGTATTCTAAATTTACAAATATGAATTGGCTACAACTTTCAATTTTATTATTACATGATTATCCAGAATTCACCAATATTTCATTAAAATCATAAAATGTATTAAACGATTTTCCATTTCCACATAATTAAATTAAAACACAATAAATTGTTAAACTCTTATTATTGTGTATGTTATCCTCATTGTTGTAACTTCTTTCTAGGAACTTTCATAAGCAGTTTTGGGCGCTGAATTGAACATGATTCCTGACTGTAAAGAGGGTGACCATGCCTAGTTCTAGAAAGCAAACCAGCTACTAAGAGCTATTGCAATCTTGAATCTCAGAGAAGCGGTTTTGTTTTTTTTATTATTTTAATTTTAAATAGCTTGCTTTACATGTCAATCCCAGTTCACCCCTCCCTCCCCTCCTCCTGCACCCCCAACACCATCCCCCCCCCCAGCTTCTGACCCTATTGCCAATTCCTTCCACATAAGGGATATCTAAAGTCTGTCATTTCACTCAGGGTAGGGTCCAGACATTCCTCTAAGAGTCCAGACTGAGAGAACATCCCTCTTTGTGTTATGGACACACGATGTCTGTTTGTATTCCAGGGATAAACACTAATCTCACTGCTCAGGGCCCCATAGGTAGCCCAGGCCTCCTCACTGACTCTCAAATTTGGGGGGTCTGGATCAGTCCCATGCTGGCCTCCCAGCTGTCAGTCTGGGGTCCAAGAGCTCTCCCTTGTTCAGATGTGCTGTCTCTGCTGGTTTTGCCAGCCCATTCTTTACCAATTTGCTCATTGCTTCTCTCTCTCTGTCACTGGGTTCCTTGGGTTCAGTTCAGTGTTTAACTGTGGGTGTTTGCCTCTGCTTCCATCAGTCACTGGATGAAGGCTTCAGGATGGTTATAGACATCAAGTTCATTATCAGGAATAGGCATTTGAGGTGGTCTCTACACTATTGCTTAGCTTGCCAATTAGTGTCATCCGTTTAGATCACTAGAGGTCACACTGGTGTCTGATCTGTCTTCTAACCTATGATTCCCTCTTGCCCCTATTCTACCCCCCCATTCAACCTTCCTGTTCCCCCATGACCTAGTCTCTCTTCTCCGAGGAGAAGCTTTAACTGTCAATTAACAAAACTACTCAATACCCAAAACAAGAATGGAAACATTTTATATATATACCAAAGTATCTTTGACTTTGTATCCATAAACCAAAATTCAATCCGATATGAAACATTTTCAGGTCAATTATTGCTTTTTTGTATTAAAGTAGATTCAATAATGGAACCTGTTATCTCATCATCGCTATATTGTATCCCCTTTATCCTTCTGAATGGCATACTTAAATGTAACTCCTTAGTTTGGCATTTTTGCTAACTATAATTAATATCAACTTGTAATTAACCCTCTTTAAATGATGGCAAGCATTCATAAATCATTTGGGAAGGATTATGGCAGTGTTTTCTACAAATTACTTTGTGTGGAAGATTTAGCTGAAACTGGAGAAAATCAGGATAATTGTTGAGCCTTGGCTGGAGTATTGTGTGAGGCTGGAAAATTTTGGGCAGTATATTTGAAGCTGTTTTAGATGCAGAATTTAGAGGCGATTATAAGAGTGACATTTTGAGTGGCTGGTGAAAGTGTCACAGCAATTGCAGCGTAAGATATCCTAACTTGTTGAGAAGTCAGGATATACCTATAATTGCTGCAGACCTGGAGGGATAGGTATCTTGAATTGTCAGGAAGCCAGACTATGTTTGAAGCTGTGAAAGGAAGGTGTCCTGGATACCTGCAGCCCTGGAGGCAAATTTATCTGACTTGCAGGGAAGTCAGGCTATACCTACAGATGTGAAGGGAAAATATCTTGGATATCTATGAGCGTGAGAGGTCAGGTATTCTAAATTCTCAGGAAGTCAAGCTGTACCTGAAGCTGGGATGTTGTAGGGAATGGTCTCCCCACAGGATGTGGCAATCTTTCTCCTTTCCAAGAGAGCCATTACAACTGAGTTCTGATACAATCCTGTTAGGAGGTTCCCAGTAGATGCATCTACTTCTTCTCAGCTATTGCTCAAGTTGTCACCTCTTCTGTTTCACACCACTGAGTGGGAAACACCTGGAGAAATATATCAATCTGCTCCAGATCTGATGAAATGCTGTTATGTCTACTCTGTTCTCCTAAGGGAGTTTCCCAGCAGGTGTCAGTTACTTCTTCTACTCTGCTACTCTAAGGGAGTTACCCAGAAGAGATTCTGCTACATGCGTGTAAATGAAGGTCTTCCAACAAAACTTTTACAGGAGATTTATTTGGGATTGAGGAATCCAGGAGAGGGGCTGCCTCTGAAAACACAGAGAAGGGTAATTCAAATTTATAGGGCTTCTTAGGAGAGGAGTTTCCCAGGCATAAGATTTTCAGAGAGGGAATTAACCAGTAGATTCCAATACCCTTGAGTTCAGACAAGCTCACACTTGCTGAATTTCATACTAGGGAATTGGTTGGTTTTCTGCTCTAGTAGTGTTTGAGTTTCCTGCTCACAGGTTGGTTGAATTTTTGCAGAGTTGGTGAGGAGAAGATTTGTCTCTGATTTCAGGACCAAAGTGTATTTCTTTCACTGGTCCTTTGTAGCTTTTTGGCTCTAGTGTCAGGATCAGGGTGGATTTCATTCACATATATGGTTTAAGTTCCAGGGTGGGTTTTTTTCACTGCATCTGGTCTTAGGAACGAGGTGGGTTTCTTTGTCTGACTAATTTATCCCACTTCGAAATGATACATTTGCAGCAAATATACTCCTAAATTTGAGGCTTCACTGAGGAAGAAGGGTCGGAAAGAATATAAGAGCCTGAGGACTAGTTTTCGGTGAGATTGTGTCTATTGAGAATTTTATTCATTGTCCATGAATATGCATGAAGTTGAATGAACATGACTTCACATAGGTGAGCTGAACTAGGAACAGAATAGGCAAAGTGATGGGAATGGGAAAATATCATGAGAACTCAAGCATACAAAAATTACAGGGAAAAAAGCAAGGAAAAAAAGTTCTCCATGTGGCAGAAGATAAAATTCAAATATCAAATAAGTTATATATTATAATTGAAGTTACAGGCATAGATTATATGTATATAATATGTATAGGAATTATATTAAGTACACTTATATTACTAAAGTCACCTCAATGCACATTTATAGGTATTTATATAATAACAATTACAAAAAAGTGTTCATGAGTTTGTAAGAGAGAAAAATGGGAGAGGAAAATGATGTAATTCCTTATAATATCAAAGATAACAATTCTTTTCAATTAATTGGCATTTAAAGTATGTCTTCTTTATTCTTAATAATTAAATATCTTCTGAAATTCACATCAAACTTTTTTAGTTTTTTTCATTTGTTCTTATTTTATTTCTTGATTTCATTTTACATTCCAACCACAGTTGTCCCTCCCACACCTCCTCCCATCCCCCTAAATTCCTGCCACCCACTATCACCTCCTCCCTAGCAAACCCCCAGTCCACTCCTCCTCACTGGGAAGGACTTCCATGTGGAAACAACATTGCCTGGTACAATACGTTGAGACAAGACACAACCACTCTCCCATGTATTACAATTGAATATGACATCCTACCATAAGGAATGGGTTCCAATAACCTAGCAATTGTACTGGGATTATGTCATGTTCCCACCACCTCTGGGCATGGCATCTCACCTCAAGGAATGGGCTCCAACAAGGTGTTCATATACAAGGTTTATATCATGATCCTTCTGCCAGGGTCCCTTCTGATAGTACAAAATTCATAACTATCTTCCACATATGGAGGGCCTAGTTTCATCCCCTGGATTCTTGGATTCTCCATAGTTGTAGGTCTAGAGTCCACGAGTTTCCACAAGATTGGTTCAACTGTCTCTGTAGATTTCTCTGTTATCATCTTGACCTCCCTTGCTCATATGTTCCCTCCTCCCTCTTTTTACATGGATTCCTGGAGCTCAACCTGGTTCTATGTTGTGGTTCCATTAACTACCAGATGATAGCTCTATAATGATAGTTTGAATATTATTCAGTCTGATTAAAAATGAAAGGCAGAGCAAGCATTCTCTGTAATATTGCTAGGAGCCTCACTTGATGTACACCATCTGAATTCTTGAGATTTATCCTAGCACCACATTCTTCCTAAACCCATAGTGGCTCTCTTCATTACTGTATCCTCTTTGTTTTTTCCACTGCATCCCTCCCCACCTAAACCATCTCATTTCATCTTGTTATCATAGCCCCTCCCATCCCATTTATGATATCTCAGTTTATACTGTGCATGTCATCTAAATATATTCCCAAGGTATCCATGTCATCCCTCAGGGTCTTGCTTGATACCTAGCTTCTCTGAAGCTGAGTACTTTACTCTGTTATCCTTTGCATTACATCTAATTTCCACTTATGAGAGAATATGTACCATGTTTTTCTTTCTGAATCTGTGTTACCTCACTGAGGATGTTTATTTCTAGTTCCATCCATTTCCTGAAAATTTCATGAGATCATAATGTTTTACAGCTGAGTCGTACTCCATGGTGGAAATGGACCACATTTTCCTTATCCTTCTATGATTGAGGGGCATCCAGAATGTTTCCAGGTCCTGGATATTATGAATAATGCCTCAATGAACATTGTTGAGAAAAACATCTTTGTGGTATAAATGAGTGTCCTTTGGGTAAAATGCCCAAGAATTATAACGCTATGTGATGATGTACAGTGATTGCCAATTTTCTTAAAAACTACAAAACTGATTTCCAAAATGACTATAAAACTTTGCATTCGCACCAGTAGTGTAGGAGTGTTCCCCTGACTCCATATCCTCTACAACACAACTATACTCAGTATTTTTTATCTTAGCCATTCTGACAGGTGTAAGATGGTATCTCATTGTAATTTTGATTTGCACTTCCCTGATGATTAAGGATGTTGAGCATTTCCTTAAATATCTTTTAGCCATTTGAGATTCTTCTGTTGAGAATTCTCTGTTTATCTCTGTTCCCAGCTTTTCAAATGGGGCATTTTTTATTTTGATATCTAGTTTCTGGAATTATTTATAAATTTTGAAAATCACCCCTCTGTCAGATATGTAATTTACATTTTTTTCATATTTTTAGTGTCCTTTGCCTACCAAACATTAGTTATGTTACTTGTATCCCTGATCTCCCAAGGACTTTTATCTTGAAGGGTGTTGAATTTTGTTCTTGGGATATCAGGGATGCAAGTAGCATACCTAAACACAATAAAGACAATATATAGCAAGTCAACAGACAACATCAAACTAAAAGGAGTGAAACTCAGAGTGATTCCACTAAAATCAGAATAAGACAAGGCTGTCCACTATGTCTTTACCTATTCAATATAGTATTAAAAATGTTAGGTAGAGCAATATGGCATCAAAAGGAGATCAAGGGGATACAAACTGGAAATGAAGAAGTCTCTATCTCTGTCTGTCTGTCTGTATGTCGGTCTGTCTCTCTCTCTCTCTCTCTCTCTCTCTTCCTTCCACCACTCCTTTTCCTTCCCCAAAAAACTTCCAGCCCATGTAAGTTCTGCCTGATGGTATGTTTGTACTTCACCATGAGATCTGTCGCAGTCCCACCTAGAGCCACTTTCCTAACGCCATCTGTGAGGCACTGTTTGGGGAGTTAATGGAACCTTCAGAAGGAGGAGTTTTCAGAATGGCTATTCTGACTGTAGAAATTAAGTGAGACATACAGACTTAGGGTCTGATTAACTCTGGAGCATTTTGTTTACCTTGTCTTCAAAAGTTTTGCTATAAAGTTTATTTAAGGAGAAGAAAGGCAGAGCCTTGTGGAAGAATGTATGTCACTGTGATGGACTTTGATGTTTTACGTTTGACTCCACCCCTGTATGAGATAAAGCTCAGAGTTCCAGGGAATATGCAGAACACCATGATGGGGAAAGCAGGAGCACAGTGCTCATCTGGGAGTCAGAAGGCACGGTGAGAACAGGAAGTAGACCAGGCTATGAAAGCTCTAAGTTTTCCTCTAGTGATACAGTCCCTCCCGCAAAGCCACACACCCTAAAGATTCCACAATCTCCCCACACAGTACCACTAGATGGGGACCAACAGTTCAAACTCATACACCCATGAGGACATTTCTAATGCAAGGCAAAGAACATATGTGAATCCATTGTCATTACGAGCCAGCAAGCAGACAATCTCAATTTGGCTTACTCTACTTTATTAAGTGCTAAGTGCTACAATTCTCTGTTTGGGATGCATGTATACAATTTTAAAAATCATTTCTGCTGTTATTTTAAATACTGATGAATATAAAACAACTTAAAAGAAAATGATTTACTTTGTTTATGGTTTCGAATTGCAGTCCTTAGTCACCAGTAGTCTTTTGGGGCCTGAGATAAGGCTAAACACCATTGTAGAATATAAGTTAAAAAAAATAAGTTTCATTCTCTCTCTCTCTCTCTATCTATCTGTGTGTGTGTGTATGTGTGTGTGTGTCTGTGTCTGTGTATGCACATGTTTATGTTTGTGACTGTCAAGCAGGTACATGTGGAAGTCAGAAGTTGCTGTGGTGTTGATACATTCATCAGTCTTCGTATTTTTGAGACAGGGTTGCACCACTCTGGATACATTGGCTGGCCTGACAGTCTCCTCCCCCTGGCACTGAAGTTGTAAACAGGCACCACCGTGCCTGTATTTTTTTGGATGCTGGGGATCTAAACTCAGGTTCTCGTATTTGCACAGCAAGCACTATAACCTCTGAGCCACCACAATAACTCCAGGAATGCCAATGTCTTAACTGAAACCATGTCGTGAGCACAGTGTTTTTGTGTAAGAAAAAAACCTGTTATAGCCAGGAACAAGTGACACTGTGTTTATAGACCAAGGTCTGTGTTTTCTACATAGACAATCCCAGAAGAAACCAGTGATGACCATTTCCCATGACAGGCACCTGTACTAGACTGACATAACAATATGTTCTCTGTGTCTTAAAGATTATTTGTGTCTCATTTCATGTATTATCTGTACATCGAGCTTGCTAATATGTCACTGCATCTTTTTAAATTTTCCATGAAATTCATCATGACTTGGATTATTAAAGAAGGAGGGTGATTGCCTTGCTGTAAGAGCCTACTCTATCATCCAAAGTTTGACATTCAACCATCTGGAGAACTCCCAACCAGCCTTGGTGTCTGCCTTAAGAAGCTTGTATCTTTCTTATTGAATTGCATATTGGTCTTTGTATAAATCTGAAGTTTGTGAAGAAATACAAATGTGACATGAATCTGACAGATGCTCTGAATTTGGTCCAGAGTCTTGTTACAGTGCAATCACGATTCATTAAAACAAAAGGACTGATGGTCGGGAAACATGTAGAAATTAGGGCAGAGGTGTTCGTTAGCCACTTACTGGAAATATTAAAGGTGGCAATGTAAGCATAAAAGGTGGATGAGAGTGTATAAAAAAATACGAAGGTGAACACCAGGGCCAGGATGCTTTGGGTTGCTCTGGTCTCAGGGGAGGGTCTGGAGGAGAGCCTTGTCTTGTGGATATGTTGCATCTTTTTCCTGTGTCTGTGTAGAATGCAAATCATGGTGCTACTAGACCAGAGCATGAGTCCCGAGCATGACACTTCAGGTAACAATACCAGCACTATATACAATGAATTTGTGATTCCATTCTGAAGTCCTGCAGAACAGTACTCAGAGTCTCGATTCCATGTGATGTTTTTGAAATTCCATTTGCTATGGCTGTACAGAGGGAAAATTAAGTTTACACACATATATAGGATCCAACAAAGGAAAATTGAGACACCAACATACGGGGAAACTTTTTTTTTAAGCTTCTTGCAGCTGGAGTTGATGGAGCTCATCGTGATGGCCTGAAAGACGCTGAGTATGCAGGTTGCTGTAATGGACACACCCCTGGCCACTCTATAAATGTAAAGAACAGATAAACATCCAAACTCATGAAGGAAATGTTTTACTCCAAGTGCTGTCATGGTCTGTGGGATTCCTTTGGAAAACATGATGAGGCAGTTGGCTACAGCCAGGTGCTGAACTATGACATCTGTGGACTTGAACCTAAACCCAGTGACACACAGGGTCACATAATGACGAAGAAGAGAAAAATTTGCTAAAATTCCAGTCACAGTTTGTACTGTAAATAGAGTTCCTGCTAAAGTATGAGGGGCCATTGTGTCATGAGAATGTCTTGGCAATTTCTTTTGCCTGAAGTAAAATAAGCATTGGCAATGTGTAACAGTATTGTTTACATTTGCTTGTGAGGTTGTTTGGATTTCTGGAGGCCTCAAAAGTCAGAAAACAATGTAAAGATAGCCAAATAATCTACTCCAACCTTGAGACTCTGTAACTGTAGGTGAAGCAATGACAGGAGTAACAAGAATCACGTTTCATATGTCCCTTGATAGCTTCAAAATTCTGAATTTAAGTCCACCTGTAATTTAAAAAAAAGTTGTGGCTGCTCAAGTCTCTTCTATAAAAAGGCACAGTGCTTGAATTTGTTTATAGATACCCCCATGTTCCACCAAGAGTGGAGGGAGATGAGAGGAACACAGTGTGAAAATGACTAGCATTCATTATATGAATGTATGAAATTGTCAGGCAACAAAAAAATAAAATTAATCAAAACAAATTTTTCTGTTCTATCTGAAGATTGTTTCATTCCACTTTAACACAGGCCATTTTGTAAAAAGAATCAGGTTTTATGAATCAGTCATCTCTCGTGTGTGTGTGTGTGTGATTTTTTTCAAAACTTCTCTTTCTATTCACCAGGACTCTTTAGTGTATTGTAAATTATACACCTGAGTTGGAGAGATGGCTTAGTGATTAAAAGCACAGGCCAAGAGTTCATTCCTGGCAACCATATGGAGGCTCACAACCATCCATAACGAGATCTGGGCCCTCTCCTGGCCTACAGGCAAACATGAAGGCAGAAGATTATACATAATAAATAAATCTTTTACACCCAAAGATTTCTTCAGAGTAACCAGATTATGTCAAAACAATTGCATTTTGTATGGAATTACAACTGCTTCGATAAAATTGCATTATAAAAGATTTACAACATGTACAATGACCTATTAATTTTATTTACAATTTTTGTTATTTATATTACTTTTATTATTTATTTCAGTCTGTCTTGTAAACACCTTGCCTGTTATATGAGTGCCTCATCATCTTGGTGAAAGTTGCAGGGATGATTAAGTACACAGACAGACTGTTTTATCATCTTATTTGTGTAATCTTTTTTTTTTACCATGTAATCCAGCATCAGTTACCTCCATTTTCTCATTTTAAAATGAACAAAATAATCGCTTCCTGATCCATTACTTCTCTGTCCCCACCAAACTACAAAAATTTCAAATGTTTCTGAACAGACTTTACATGATGTTATATCCAACACTGCTTTTTAAAAAAAGCCATAATCCAGTAATCATGGCCAGAGTGTTTCCTTCAAAAATGTAAACATGGAAGAACAATCTGTACATCTCTTGTCTAATAAATAACTAGGAGTACATCAAAGAAATCAGTATTCTGGATTATGTAAACCTTCTTGCTTCAAATGACAGGATTTTTTTAAATTTTATTTTCCAGTTTAAATTTAGATAAGAATCAAGGTTGCTTCACAAGTCAGTTCCAGGTCCTTCTCCCATTCCCTCCCTTCCTCCCGTGCCCTCCCCTCCCCCCCACGTTATCCTCTCATTTCTCCAGGGAGGGTGAGGCCCTCCATGGGGGTGTCCATAGTGTGTCATTTCATATAGGGCAGGGCCTAGACCCTTTCCCAAGAGTTCTGGGTGAGAGTGCACCTCACATTGTTCTATTGGAGTCCAAAGTCCGTGTGTATACTTGGGATGGGTACTGATCTGCTGCCCAAGGCTCAATAGATTCCCTAGGCCTCTTCACTGACACCCAGATTCAGGGGGTCTTGATAAGTCCCATGCTGGCTTCCCAGGCTAATGCCTGGGATTCAAGAGTTAACCTTTGTCTGGTCAGCTGTTTCTGGGGGTTAAACCAGCCCAGTCTTAATCCCTTTGATCATCAGTCCTCCCTCTCTGTTACTGGCTTTCTTGAGTTCAGCTCAGTACTTAACCAAGGGAGTCTGCCTCTTCTTCGATCAGCCACTAAATAAAGTTTCTGTTTCCCAGACTCTCTGGCCATAGGATTGTAGGCTGGCACTCCCCAGATCTATGTCTAAAATCCATATATGAGAGAGTACATGCCATGTTTCTCTTTTTGTGACTGGGTTACCTCACTCAGGATGGTTTCTTCTAGTGTCATCCATTTGCCTGCGAATCTCATGATTCCATTATTTTTTTCTGCTGAATAGTACTCCATTGTGTAGATGTACCACATTTTCTCTATCCACTCTTCAGGTGAGGGACATCTAGGTTGCTTCCACGTTCTGGCAATTACAAATAAAGCTGCTATGAACATAGTGGAACAGACCTCTTTGTTGTATGAATGGGCATCTTTTGGATATATGCCTAAGAGTGGAGTTGCTGGGTCTTGTGGTAGGTTTATTCCCATTTTTCTGAGGAATCTCCACACTGATTTCCAAAGTGGCTGAACCAGTTGGCACTCCCACCAGCAATGGAGGAGTGTCCCCCTTTCACCACATCCTCTCCAGCATAAATTGTCATTGGTGTTTTTGATTTTAGCCATTCTGACAGGGGTGAGATGGTATCTGAGAGTTGTTTTGATTTGCATTTCCCGGATGGCTAAGGATGTTGAGCACTTTCTCAAGTGCCTCTCAGCCATTTTAGACTCCTCTATTGAAAACTCTCTATTTAGTTCTGCAGCCCACTTTTTAATAGGGTCCTTTGGTGTTTTGGAGACTTGCTTCTTGAGTTCTTTGTAAATTTTGGAGATCAACCCTCTGTCAGATGTGGGATTAGTGAATATTTTTTCCCATTCTGTGGGCTGCCTTTTTGTCTTGCTGACTGTGTCCTTTGCCTTACAGAAGCTTCTCAGTTTCAGTAGGTCCCATTTATTAATTGTTGATCTTACTGCCTGTGCTACTGGTGTTATGTTCAGGAAGCTGTCTCCTGTACCAATTGTTCAAGGGTACCACCCACTTTCTCTTCTAAGAGGTTCAGTGTGGCTGGATTTATGTTGAGGTCTTTGATCCATTTGGACTTAAGTTTTGTGCATGGCGATAGACATGGATCGATCTGCATTCTTCTACATGCCAGTCTCCAATTATGCCAGCACCATTTGTTGAAGATGCTTTCTTTATTCCATTGTATATTTTTAGCTTCTTTGTCAAAGATCAGATGTTCGTACGTGTGTGGGTTAATACCCGGGTTTTCAATTCGATTCCATTGGTCTACCTGTCTATTTTTGTGCCAATACCAAGCTGTTTTCAGGACTATAGCTCTATAATAGAGCTTGAGGTCAGGGATGGTGATGCCTCCGGACGTTGCCTTGTTGAACAGGGTTGTTTTGGCTATCCTGGGTCTTTTGTTTTTCCATACAAAATTGATTATTGTTCTTTCAAGGTCTGTGAAGAACTGTGCTGGGATTTTAATGGGGATTGCATTGAATCTGTAGATTGCTTTTGGCAGGATTGCCATTTTTACTACATTGATCCTACCTATCCAAGAGCATGGGAGATCTTTCCATTTTCTGAGGGCTTCTTTAATTTCTTTCTTTAAAGATTCAAAGTTCTTACGATACAGGTCTTTCACTTGTTTGGTTAGCGTTACCCCAAGGTATTTTATGTTGTTTGTGGCAATTGTAAAGGGTGATGTTTCTCTGATTTCTCTTTCAGCCCTTTTATCATCTGTATATAGTAGGGCTACTGATTTTCTTGAGTTGATCTTGTAGCCTGCCACTTTGCTGAAGGTGTTAATCAGCTGTAAGAGTTCCCTGGTAGAGTTCTTTGGGTCATTGATGTAAACTATCATATCGTCTGCAAACAGTGAAAGTTTGACTTCTTCCTTCCCAATTTGTATCCCCTTGATCCCCCTTTGTTGTCGTATGGCAATAGCTAGGACTTCAAGTACCATGTTGAAAAGGTATGGAGAGAGTGGACAGCCTTGTTTTGTTCCTGATTTTAGAGGAATTGCATTGAGTTTCTGTCCATTTAGTTTGATGTTGGCTGTTGGTTTACTGTATATAGCTTTTATTATGTTTAAGTATGTCCCTGTTATCCCAGATCTCTCCAAGACCTTTATCATGAAGGGGTGTTGGATTTTGTCAAAGGCTTTTTCAGCATCTAGTGAGATGATCATGTGATTTTTGTTTTTCAGCTTGTTTATATGGTGGATTACGTTGATGGATTTTCGTATGTTGAACCATCCCTGCATTCCTGGGATGAAACCTACTTGATCGTGGTGAATGATTGTTTTGATGTGTTCTTGGATCCGATTTGCCAGTATTTTATTGAGTATTTTTGCATCAATGTTCATGAGGGATATTGGTCTGAAGTTCTCTTTCTTAGTTGTATCTTTGTGTGGCTTGGGGATCAAGGTTATTGAAGCCTCATAGAAAGAGTTTGGCAAAGACCCTTCTGCTTCTATTGTGTGGAACACTTTGAGAAGAATTGGTATAAGCTGTTCTTTGAATTTCTGGTAGAATTCTGCACTGAGGCCATTTGGACCTGGACTTTTTTTGGTTGGGAGACTTTTGATGACAGCTTCTATTTCCATAGGGGTTATAGGTCTATTTAAATTGCTTATCTGTTCTTGATTTAGTTTTGGTAATCTTGTATATCAAAGTGTTTCCTTTTCTGAGTGATTGGCTGCCTGCATTTTCTGTTTATTACCCATAAAAACTAAGTAACTAAGGAAAAACAGAGTAATTGTAATGGGTGTTTGCACAAATTACACTCAGTAAGTTTAGAGAGAACACACACACTGAAAGGTGGAAAATTATCAGAGACACTGCCAAGGACTATGTCATTCTAAGATGCTCCCAGATCAGATGCATCTGCAGGAGACTTTGAAACTATGGATGTGTTTGTCTTAGAGGTTGGAATGGAACAGCATGAGACACAAATCCAGGTTCTGAACACCAAAGTAAGTACCGAGATTACCAGTAGCAGTCAGGACTGTCAGTGGTGGGACTTTGTCTGGAACTTCAGCAGGAAAATTCCACAAAGATTTTTTTTTGTAAATTTTCTCATTTTGCCAATCACATGTACAAGACAATGAAATTTTCTAACAGGTGTGAATATAGCTTATGAAGCTAGATGTACCTGGACCCTGTCTCTTTCTATATCCCTCTTCTTTCCTCCTCCTCACTAGTCCTCCCTCCCCCTCCCTCTTCCCATCCCTGCCTTCCTATTCTCCTTCGCTCTGCCTCCCCCACCTAATACTCTGGAGATGGCCAGGATTATACCAACAAACTAAGGAAGACTGGCAAGGCAGCTCTCTTTGAACTAAAGTTACACACCATTGGGAACTGTCCTGTAGGTGCTGGGAATGAACTGTGGTTCTCTGCAAGAGAAGGAGATGCTATTAACTATGAGCCTTCTCTATAGCCTCGTCAGTCTTCTCTTTATTATCACTATGACCATTTAAGAGGCAAGCATATATCAATCTTAAAATTGTGTGATTTCATTTCTATTATAACATCTGAGTAGTAGGGTGGTTTTATAGCACTCAAACATGAAAAATACAGCTTGATTATTTTAAAAGTCATTATCAAGTCAGTGAAATGTGAGTCACAACAAGATTGGCATAATGTCATGTTACTCAGTTTCCTTACTCACTCAGCTACCTCATGTCTTATGATACATGCTTTTCTCATGACTTTTGTAGTCAATTTGTTCTTTCCTAAACTCATTGTTTGCAACATAGAAAACTCGAGCCTTGCTTCTCTTATTCACTGCACCAAGATTAAATTGAAATTGCTCACCTGACTCAGTCCTGATACCATCTTGACAACACACATGTGATAGCAACTACAGATATGTGAGAGGTACACAACAAGGCTAAGATAAAGACTGGTACCTCTGTGATCTCACCTCCCTAAAGAACGGCAATTGTCACTTCATGTCCACTTTAGAGCAAATGACAATGCAAGCCTGGGGAGCCAGCAGTATCTCTCAGTAAGTTTCTCCCAGTTGGTGATTCATAAGAATCACAAGTCATTAGTAGTCATAAAGTGTAACTTGCTGGGAATTGGAGTTCTGCTCTCAAACACTCTAAGATTAGTTCTTTTACATGAAATATAATTGACACTATGTGCTCCTTGCCTCTCCACACCTGTTTTATTGATTAAAGTATGGACCTCCTGTTCCAACTATATGACTATAAATCAGAGGCATGTTTTATTTTTTTATTTTGATTTTTAGTTTGTGAGTTTCACACATAAATACAGATTATACTGTTCATGTTCGCATCCGTTACACTCTTTTATTCATTTCTTTACCTCTCAACCCCTTCATTTTCCAAATTCCCTAGTAGCTATGTTGTTGAAGAAAATGTCAGTCCTTCCTCACGTAGCCATTAATACTTATTAGATTCTCAGGAAGTTATGCGGCTTGTGGGTACCACCTTCATCTATGATCGAATGTTGGAGGGTCCAATCTTTCGTAGGAATCCATGTCTGCTGAGTATCAGCGTTTTCGTGGCCATATTGTACCCACGTGGTACTCCTTCCACATTCTACTGCTCTGAAAGTACTTACACCTTCTCTTCTGTGAGGTACTCAGAGCCTTGGAGTAGATAACAGGTATCCTATTTAAGGATGAGCATTCATGAGCCATTTATTCTCAGGACTTTAATCAGGAATCAGGCTCTGCATTAACCACCAGCCTCTGCAAAATGAATTTTCTCTGACCCAAGCTGAAAGTGATAGTAGTCTACAGGCATGAATATAAAGTGAGAAGGATGCTTTAGAACATGCTGAGTTTGGAATTGTACTTTTTCTTGGTTTTTAATTTTCTTTTGTTTTGTTTCTTCTTTCTTTAAAGGCTAAATAATCTTTCCTATAATTTGACTACCACACGCTCTCTATTCACAAGTTCATGGACATCTGTGTGGATTCTACTCATGAATATTGAGAAGAGCATTACAATGAACAGCAGCAGACTGTGTAGGTTTTTCTAGTCCTGGGAAAACTAACCAGGTAGGGTAGTGGTATCACTATGTCAGTACCATCTACCTTCCTCGGTGCCCTATGGTTCACGTATATGTTATCCTCAGTAACAGAGTCTTGCCATCGAGTTTTTAGAAAAGATATAATGGGATTCCTTTGGATTGTTTTAATGGGTTAGTTTTTATTGGTTTGTGTTGGTTTTTTTTCTTTTTTCATATTTATTTATTTATTTATTTATTATGCATACAATGCTCTGCCTACATGTATCCTGCAGGCCAGAAGATGGCACCAGATCTCACCACAGATGGTTGTGAGCCACCATGTGGTTGCTGGAAATTGAACTCATGACCTCGGGAAGAGCAGTCAGTGTTCTTATCCAATAAGTCATCTATGCAGCACTGGTGTGGTTTGGTTTTATTTCACAATCCTTTTGGGTGTTTGGAGCCATTAGTTAATTGATACAATTTCATAAATTTATTGAAGACAAACAATATTTGCAATTTTGTTAGAGTGGACTGAATCTATAAATCATTTTTGATGTTTTGTTATATCAACAGTGTTAAGTCCTCCAAGAAGCATATGCTTGTCTTCATTTATTGTGCCCCCTAATTTTTCATATTATTTACTATGTCGAATTTTTCAGACAGTTTCATTCCTTGCTCAATAACCTCTTTACTCACTACAGTGACAGAATATCTAATAAATGTCATAGAGAAAGGATTCATTTTACCTCATGGTTTGAGAAGAAACAATCCTTGGTGGCAGGGAAAAGCCAGGGTCATGCAGCACCACATATGAAAGAGAGTGTCATGGTGACTCTTCACATTTTCATGTCTTGCTAGAATAAAGTGCATGGAAAATACTAGAAACTAGAGTGGGCTACGAAATTCAAGATTTGACCCCATCAAACCTGTACCTTCTCTGTATTCTCAAACATTTCAAAGGAGCACAGTCATCTGGGAATGGAGATTCCAAGAACAGGGGCCTGAGCATAACATTACACACCCAATGATAAACATTTGGTGAGATACAGTATTGTATGTCTTACTCTTTAATTATCTGTGTATAACAGTGTTTAGTTAAATTACTTTCACATGTTTCATCTGGTGAACAGAAATACTACAAATTTCTCTAGCCTGACACTATATTGGTTCTGCCTACTAAAAACTAGAACTAGTAACGACTTTGAGTAGAGTCTGTGTGAATTGCAACATTGACGATCATATTTAAAGGACCTTGTGATGTTTGCCTGTCTTTATATCTTCTGTTTCAAATTACCTAGCAAATATCTACCTTCTAATCTCATCATTCCCACATCTGAAGAGGTAACCTTAACTGCCATTATTGAATTCTCAACAACAACTTATCTGACTTCTTCTGGCTGAATTCAATGTATGGCAGTTTTTAAAAATTCACCCAGAGTGCCAATCTAAAAGATCCCTGCATTCAGATATAGGGCTGAAAGGAAGCCCAGCACTGATACCTGGAATGTAATGGAGAAGAAAGGCGAGAGTCATCAGCTTAGACAGGTGTATTAGCTCTAGAATAACAGAACTCATATAAGGAATAGCATATGCATCAGTGAAAAACTACAGATGTGACCATTTCTCCATCTGAATAAAATATTTGAACAACATGTATTCCCCAACTTCTGCCCACTCTGAACACATCTCTTTCCTGTTGTCTTTAGGGCTACTCCCAAGAAGGGGTTGTAATGCTGCAGCTACCTACTGTGATCCCACAGTGCTTGCGTAACAAGCAGAACAATCCATAACCCTGGCCATAGTCTTCTCTTCCTCAGCCACCCACACATAAGCAACTTGAAGTTATTTATAGGTGCATTTTTGCAGTAGACGGCCTTATAACAGGAATAGAAATTACAGGCAATTGGGAACTTCTACATGTAACTGCCTTCAGAACCTGGCCCAGCATGATCGCATGTATACCATTTCCATTTGATAACAGGTTGCTGCTGTGCACATCCTAATATATGAGGGGTTTGGACAGATCACATCCAACTAATGAAGGGCAGTTCAGGTCGCATGGTAAGTATGTGGCTGATTGTCAATCATTCAGATTGCACTAAAGCCCAAGATCAGGCCAAAGAGCTGGTTTTTCACAGGGAGAATTGGTGTCTGTAGATTAGGGTAGAGCCTTGCTCCAAAATCCCAAAGGTCTCTTCTGTGATTCATCTCTAGGTGTCTGCAAAAGGTTGCAAACAGCATCACTATCTGTCATTGACAGCTCAAATATCATTGGTTCTTCTGGATCTATGGTGCACATGGAAGAGCAGCCTGCACAGTATCCTGGACCTACTGAAGTGTTTTCCTCTGTTCCAGGTCCCACACAAAGCTAGCAGCTTTCTATATCACGGGGTAAATGGGCAAGAGGACATACACAGTGAGAACGTTTCAGAGTTTTTCTGCTTGTGGAGAAAAAACCTGTCACTTGTTATCTCCCATAAATAATAGACTCCAGCATTTCAAGAACTGTCTATCCTTCGGAAAGGGACTTGCTAATCAAGGGCATTTTTGTGTCATGGATCTCTTAGACATAGTAATTAAAACTTACAATGTAACTTTGTCTCTCACAGTAACAGTATTTTTCAGTGAAATTTAGAAATGAGGTAATTTCTATGGATCAAACACAAACATTGCCCCCTGTAAATAATTTTAAGACACATACTTACATAATTTCTTCTGGGGGAACAGGGAGGATTGTCTTTGAATACATTTTAGTCTTACCTTTTATTCATTTCCTTAATCTAACTGGTATTTCCAGTAGATACTTGATGATTCTTCAGTAGATATACAACAATGTTGCTCAGCTTTTCTATGTCATATGTTGTATAAAGTTCCCTTGTGGGTAGTGTCATATAAAGTAAAACAAAAGAAACTGACCCTTGCTGTATTTACACAAGGGTGATTCTGATGTGTTTCAAAGATTCTGATCTCTTGAATAATGGCTGTCCTCTTTGTTTATTAACCAGCACAACCAATTGGGTCTTGAAAAGGAACAAGTGGCTGTTGTCATATCCAATCTATTACAAGAGTCTCACATAAGGAAAAAAGATGTTTTGTGGCCCCATTTGTAAGGACTCAGGCCCTATGCTGACCTGCCCCTGTCACCTGGCAGAATGCACTCAGGCAATACCGTGGCCAGCCCAGGGTTCCATGGTTGTGTAGTCTGTACGCAGGTGCAAAGGATCCCTAAAAAGAAAGATGCCTGCCTACTTATGCTCCCTTTCCCGCTGTTCCCCTGGGGCAGACAGGGCTGTTCCTGTCTCCCTCTTCTGTTCTCTCTCTCTCTCTCTCTCTCTCTCTCTCTCTCTCTCTCTCTCTCTCTCTCTCTCTCTCTGTCTGTCTCCTTACCTCCTTTCTCTTTCCTTACTCCCTTTCCCTTTCTAATAAATCTTCTCACTAAGCTCTGCCAACCTGACATATTTTTCCCCAGCCTCAGTCAACCTCACCTGACATGGAATCCACCAAGTTCCCCCACAAACTTCATCATAACTCCATTAACTGAGACAAGCACAGAAAGTCACAATCATGTGATATAAACAGGCACACACATATAGTCCTGTGTATATATACACAAACATATATGATATATGATATATATAATCCTGTGTATACACACACACATAGTCCTATGTATACACAAACATAACCCTGTGTATACACACACAAACACACACACATATATATATAATCCTGTGTACACACACATATATTGCTGTGTATACACACACATACACACACATATATATTTAAAACCTTGTGTATACAAACACACACCCACACACGTTATTTTCAAAGTTCTGTAGCATTAAGGACATTGCTTCCACTTTGGTGTTGTCACTACACACAGACATATTTCTGGGTCAGGAACCTGAATAAGTCACCAAGAAGAAGTACATAACACCATACATCAGGAATCCAAAGAATAGTGATATTGATTACATTGTTGTCTTTCAAGGTCCATTTATTTTAAGCAAGCTGAGTCCACAGTATGTTAGCAAATGAGTACTTAGTCCCAAATGATCTCCAATACATTTTTAACTTGATGACATCTTAGGTGAATAGTTAACTTGCTAAGGCAAGCTTCAAACAACATTTATCATAAGAGTCAATCCCACATTCTTTAATTATAGGATATAATTGATTACAAAATTTAGGTGCATAGGCTATTTTTGTATGTCTATGTTTAATTCCCCTAGGCCTTAGGGTTACAAAATCTTTTCTATTCAAGATATGTTCCACAAATATGTATAGATATATAGTCCTACATATATGACCATTAATAACTGTACATAAATATTTGTCTACATACATGTATATATAACATATTACTATATTTATACTTATAGCTTCCTACATATCAATTTGCACTTTATTTCTCAACAATTACTTGGTAGCTCACAATCATCTGTAATGCAGTCTTGTGCCCTCTTCTGGCCTGTAGGAATACATGCAGAACAGAATACTGCATACATAATAAATAAATAAAAACCAAAAAAAGTGTATAATGATTTATCACCTTTACTTTCCATGGCAAACTGCCTTTGATGAAGTCTCTGATGAAGTATTAAATCATTAAGAGAATCTGTGTTGCCAGTGTTTTTCCCAATTTAGAATTACTTCTCTCAAACACTTTACAAATAGTTTGTATAACTGTACATAAACATTCTCTAAAAGATTTGATTAATGCTCCTGGGCACAAAGTTCCTAATTCTGCTGCTCACTTGACATTCCATATCTCTAATCATAGCCTTGTTAATGATATAATTTATGGAACTGTGACAAATGGGAGGAGAAAGCCTGCAGGACAGAAACTTTCTCACAAATGTACACAGCCCAAAGGGACAATGTACCTAATTCATAACAGTGCTCTCTAATGTGAGTCCTCAAAGCCTCAGACCCACACATTCGGTGCTGTTGACAAGGGGCACATTCTCTGCCCCAGAGACATAGGAAACACTAATGCCTCGTCACATGTTTATGGCTCTGCAGAGATCCTTGGCAGCAGCCAGAAACTTTTAATCGCTTGTAGGTATTTGGAATTACAGGAAACTTTGAGAAACACAATGCCAACACTCCCGTGTCATTAGTGCCACAGGGAAATGTTCATTTGTGTTGCTTGAAAAAATACAGCATAATGAATCCTGCCCTTAAAATGGAGTCAGGCAGGTTCCTCAGGTTACATTCTCCATTTCCCAAAATAACACCAGCAGGATTTTGAAAAGAAGTGCTTAGTATTTCTGTAGAGTATTAAACTCCACTTACATTCTATCCCATTGATGTCTCCTGTTGTCTGACTTCATGATAGCACTCAATGGTTTCCATTGCTGCCATTTTAATATATTTTGAAATCACCTTTGGGTATGATCCTGTCCTTAAAATGTTTGGAAATATGTTGTTCTCACATATTTCCATCATTTTAAGATACTTTACCTTTCTACAATAATGCTAGGAAGATTTTGACAGGAACTGCTTAGACTCTTTACAAGGCACAAATCTCCTTCTTCATTGTCTTCCTGTGTTTGAAGGAAAATGGTGCTCACTGTAATGTTGGAAACTTCACCTCAGCCCCTGGCATCCATATACCCAAAGTGTCTGGAAATTTATGGTGGAAGTTCCACCCAAGCCCCCTCCCCTCTTTGTCTACAAACCCTGCTGCATCTCAGAAGGCCCACCAATGATGACCCCGGCCCCAGAAATGCCCAAGACCACTCCCACAGGGTATTTAAACTGTCCTTCCCCCAGAAATCAGACTCTTGGTTTCTCAGGTTTCCTTTCCCTTATCCTCTCTGGGGGACTGGAAGGCCACCTGGGAGCCTCGTATCCATTAAACCTGGGATTTTTCAAATTCGGTTTGATTTCCTCTGATTTGAGTTGCTACATCAATGGAGAGGCTTTTCCAGGTGTAGAAACTTTTTACTCACAAGCCTTTTATTAGGGATCTATTTTTGTTATGGTTAATGTCTACATTCTAGTTTGGTCAGAAAAGATACTTTCTATCCACTTATTTTTTACTAATTTAAGGCCTCCTCTACTTCTGAGACAGAACCAAGCTGGAGACATTGTGGATCTTCTGCTGTCAGGTGGGTTTTCTGCATTGCTAATGATGTGTTTGCAACTCCTTCATGGGCTGTGTTCATCTTGGTCACTTAATTTCTAGTGAATGTACACACAGAAATTCTATAAAAATACAAATCTGAAAACAACAATATATACACAAAAGAACAGTTTCAAAAAAGAAGTCCGTGAAAAAGGATAGTGTGACAAAATGCCGTATGTTGTCCATCTACTGCTAGACACAGAGCCTATCCTTGGGTTGGCCCCTATGCTTGAGAATCTGAACCTACTCCTCACCATGGGTATGGGATAGCAGGCTCTGCCCAACAACTGTGGGGGGGTGGGGAGTGGTCTCAGAGGCCAGGATTGACTAACTCAGCAGTCACCTAGGCAAACATCCAGGGCTTTGAGTTGGCCCACGCAAACATCTAGCCTACCTACGACCCACTGGAATGGCTGAAGGGACCAGTCCCACCAAATCATAGCTGATGGATTCACAAGGCCAAGCAAGAGCAGGATGTCTGAGAGGGGAGGAGTTTAAGTGATGGTCCAGTGTTGATGGTGTATCAGAAGCCAGAGTCTTTGAACCTGAATAACAATTTATTGCACAGCAAACACTTGTAAGTAAAGCTGTTTGGATGAAAGGGTCTGCTCTGTGACACACCACAGTTCCCAATGACGCTAAGACGAATGAAGAGGTAATGGAAAGGTGGAAAGACAGGGCAGGGAATTGTTTTGTTTCTTTGTTTTGGTGTTGGTTTTTCATTTGTTGTTGTTTTGTGGCATTCTTTATTATTTATTTTAATTTTCTTTGGAAGGGATGCTAGAAGAGTGAA
>NW_024433220.1:0-31629 GCF_017639785.1 Mesocricetus auratus | reverse complement strand
AATAGAAAAGGTGATAACTAATCAAAGAGTATGGCCATTTAATCTAAACTAACTTTAAAACTAAGAAATGCTTTTCATTTTTTCAGATATTGCTTGCCATAAGGGAACTTTCCCAAATTTAGGGTTGAGGTAGGGTTTTGTTTTTATCTTTTCAGGATAATGAAGGCATCCAGCTAAGAAATCTGAAGACCACTGGATAAATGAGACATCTGGAAAAAAAGAAAAAATCATGCTGATAAAATCATTCAGGAAAAAGATTAAATTACTGTATTAGTATATCAAATCTCCAACAGGATGACATTTCATAAATCTTCCCAAATATTTGTTTCTGCTTTTCTCTACAGACATATAATACAAATGGCCTTTCTGTAGTCATATTCCAATTAAAAATTAAAGTTTACTGTGCCTCTTGGGAGAGTTGCTTGGAGCTGCACTGGTCTCTGCAAATGATTGGCTTCACAGGAGATCTTGGGTGAGGCCTTCTCTCCTTGTGCTGGGAATCTGTGGCAGAGACTGTGTCAGCTACTCACTTTGGATACCTGATTTCACTGAGCACCCAAACAGCTAAGGCTTTGCATACCTCATCCAAATGCAGGTCACATCCTCCATCCTGTCTGTCCTTAAGCTCTTTGTTGCAGTTTTCCATGTGCCAGGAATTAAGGTTGAAGATGGCATTGGTCAGTGATGAAGTAATGCAATGAATTTAATTGACCTCAGAGGTAGCACTGAATCATCAAATGCAGTGTGATCATAATGGGTAGCATAGATGTCTTACTTATGGTTTCTAGTGCTGTAAGACATACCATGACCACACCAACTCTTATAAAGAAAACATTTAAATGACACTGGCTCACTTACAATTTTAGTGTTTCATTTCATTATCATCATGAAGGGGAAGCATGGCATCATGCAGGCAGATGTAGTGCTGAAGGTGAGAATTCTACAACTTGCAGGCAACTGGAAGGTGACTGGATGTCACACTGTTGCTTGAGAAAAAGAACTCAAAGCCCATCCCCACACTGACACATTTCCTCCAACAACCCCTATTTCAATGAAGCCACACCTCCTAATATTACCACTCCATTTTGGGGCCATTTTCCTTCAAACACCACAATAGATAAAGCAATGTTCATAATAGCCCAGTCTGTAATGCTCAGCACAGGCAAGGAGAATTTTATGGTGGCATGATTCATATGGATCTTTGGTACTTGCTAGTCAATCTTTGTATTTCCAGGCATGACATAGATAAGTAGCTGACTATATTTCTGTTTGGTCTGTATAAACATAAAATTCTCAAGCAAATGAAAGAAAGGCTGCATTGGATCATGGCAAAGGCAATATGGGCCAGTGAGTCAATTTCAAGACTTGAACCAGATTGCAGATCCAGCACCCTTGAAAGAAAGGGTGGCTTGGTTCCCCTAAGGAAGGATCCTGAGAAGACACCTAACAGGTTTACAGTTAGCCTTTCTCCAGTTCTTTCCCAGAGGGACCTATGGCCTTTTACAATGAGTATCTGTTTACTGGGGACCAAAAACATTCAGACTTCCTGGGGTCTGTTAGATACTGGTTCTGAATTGATGCTGATTCTCAGGGGTCCCAAGAAAGATTGTGGTCCTCCAGTTTTAAGTAGGAGTTTATGGAGTGTTATCTGATATCAGAATTACTGTAGGTCCCATAGGTACCCAAACTTACCTTGTAAGTATTTCCCCAGTTTTAGAATGTGTAATTGGGATAAATATGCTTTGAAATTGACAGGATTCTCACATTTATTCCCTGACTTGTGGAGCATGTAGTTGGCTTTCTCATCAGGGAAATGTGGGGTCCACCCTGCTCCCAAAGAAAGACAGAGAGGCTTTCAAATGTCCAGCCTTGATGTAGCTTATTTTCAGTCATATTTTCTAACTTAAATCATCCTGTTTCTCTTTTTCAGTGTTTTGCTTCTGACTTTCAATTTACCTAATTCTATATATCTTTCTTTCCTTCTTACTCTATGGCTGGCTCGGTGTCTGGGTGACTTAGGTGTCTGGGTGTTTGGATGTCTGGGTGACTGGATGAATGGGTCCTGGCCCCTACCTCTATATCCTTCCATTTTGCTCTTCCTTTTGAGACTAGGTTTCTCCTCCCATTTATTCTCTCTGCCTACCAGTCCTACCTATCCTGTCTCTGCCTAGGTATTGGCTGTTAGGCTCTTTATTCCAGCAATCAGGTTCCTTAGGTATTCAAGGTAACATAGTTACAAACCAACTTCATATAATTAAACACATATCCTCACATCATTAGATAAATGCAACATAAATAAATGTAACCCATCTTTGCTATTTAAACCATTTTTCCACAAGTAAGGGCTATTATGGCTGAAAATGCTAAATGGAAGTCTTTAGAGTTGCCTCTGCCAAAGCAAATAGTGAGACAAAACAGTATCACATCTTTTAAACTGCAGAAATTAGTGCTAATATCAAGGACTTGAAATTTACAGAGGTGGTGGTTCCTACCACATCTCCCTTTTAGTCTCCTATGTGGTCAGTGCAGAAGCAGATGTATAATGGAGAACAATGGTTGACTATCAAAAACTCAATCAGGTAGTAACTACAATTATGGCAGCTGTACCATATTTAGTGTCCTCACCTGAGCAAATCAACCCATCTCCTGTTACATAGTATGCAAGTATTGATTTATAAAATGCCTTTTTCTCAGTTCCTGTACCCCAAGAAATAATTTGCTTTCAGTAGGCAAGGAGAACAGTTTTGCTTCAGGGATATATGAAAAATCCTGTCCTGTGTCAGAACTTAGTTAGAAGGGTTCTTTATCATCTCTGTCTTGCACAGAGTATCGCACTGCTGCACTGTATTGATGGAATTATGCTGACTGGACTAAGTTTCCAGGAGGTAGCAACAACTTTGTACTCATTGGTAACATGTATGCATATCAGAAAATGGAAAATAAATCCAAACAAAAATCAAAGACCTTCTAACTCAGTGAATTTCTTAGGAGTCCCATGAGTGGGGCATGCAGAGATATTCCTTCTAAGATGAAGGATAAATTACTGTACCCAACCCCTTGGCACCAGGAAAGAAGCACAATATTCAGTGGGCCCATTTTGATTCTGGACACAGCACATTCCTCACTTGGGTGTGTTTCTCTAACCCATGCACCAATTGACTCAAATGCTTGTATCTTTCTGTAGGGCCTAAAACAGGATAAGGCTCTTCCACAGGTCCAAGCAGCTGTTCAGGCTGTTCTACCACTTGGACCATATGATCCAGCAGACCATATGGTACTTGAGGTGTCAGTGGCAGATAGGGATGCTGTTTGCAGACTTTGTCAGGCCCCTATAGGTGAATTACAGAAGAGAACTTGGGGATATGGAGCAAAGTCTACCATCATCTCTAGACAAGTATTCTCCCTTTGAGAGATAGCTCTTGGCCTGCTATTGGTCTTAGTGGAAACTGAACATTTGATGAAAAAAACACCAAGTTACCAATGAGACCTGCCCTGCCCATCATGAACAGGTTGTTATCAGACCCACTAACTCATAAAGTATGACATGCACAGCAGCAGTCTGTTATCAGGTGGAAGTGGTATATATGAGATCTGTCACAAGCTCTTCCTGAAGGCACAAGAAAATTACATGAAGAAGTTTCCCAAATGCCAATGGTTTATTCTCCTGTTACAATGGTGTCTGGTGCCAAACATGTACCTATACCCTCTTCAGGAGTTCCCTATGGAAGACTGGGGCCTGGTTTACTGATGATTCTGTACATTATACAGGAATCATCCAGAAGTGGGAACTTGCATCATTACAACCCCTTTCTGGGATAACCCTGACAGATACATGTGAAAGAAAATCTTCATAATAGGCAGAACTTCAGACAAAATGCATGCTATTATTGTTTGTTTTGAAGGAGAAATGTCGAGATGTGCAATTTTTCACTGATTCATGTCTGTAGCCAATGGAGTGTCTGGATGGTCAGTAAGTAAGAAAGAACATGATTGGAAAATTGATGAGAGAGAAATCTTAGGAAGAAACATGTGGGTAGATTTCTCCAAATGGGCAAAGGATGTAAACATACTTGTGTCTCATCTAAATGTTCATCAAAAGGTCATATCAGTGGAGGAGTTCAATAATCAAGGAGATAGAATTATGCATTCTGTGGAAATCCCCAGCTATTCCGGTCATTGCCTGATAGACCCATGAGCAAAGTAGCCATGGTGACAGAGATGGAGATTGTGCATGGGTCTCAAAAATGTGAACTTCCACTCACTGAGGCTGACCTGGTTAGAGATGCTGCTGAGTGCCACATCTGCCAACAGCCAAGACCAATTCTGAGCTACACATATGGCAATATTTCCTTGGGTGACCAGCCAATTACCTAGTGGCAGGTTGACTACATTGGGCCACCATCCCTGATGACAGGATAATAACTTGCCCTTACTGGAGTTGATAGTCATTATAGTAATGGATTTTCCTTCCCTGCATATAATGCTTTTGCCAAAACCACCATCTGTAGACTTATTTACTCTAATGGTACTCCACCCAGTACTGCTTCTGACCAAAGAACTATATTCATAGCCAGAAAACTGCAACAGTTGACCCACAACCATGGCATCTACTGGTCTTACCATATTCCACATCATCTTCAAGCAGCTAGCCTGACAGAAAGTTTAAATGACCTTTGAAGACACAGTCTCCACACCATTTATGTGGCAGCAGCCTGGAGAGCTAGTGCAGGCCTTTCCAGAAGGCAGTATATGCTTTGAACCAGCAGCCAATATATGGTACCATTTCTCCATTGCCAGAATCCACAGGTCCATGAATCAAGGGATGGAAAGGGAGTAGTTCCACTCACTATCATCCCTAGTGACCCACTAGGAACGTTTGCTACCTGTTTCCATGACCTTAAGTTCTGCTGTCTTAGTTTTTGCTCCAATGGGGGGGAACACTTCTACCAGGATCCACAAGAAACCTCCCATTGGACTACAAACTCTGATATCACCAAGGCCACCTTGGGCTTCTTGTGCCCTTGGGCAAGAGGCTAAGAAACCAATAACAGTGTTAAAAGGGGTGATTGAAATAGATTACCAAGAGGAATGTGATTACTTCTCCACAATGGAAGTAAGAAGGATTATGTCAGAGATCCCAGGTTTAGGTGAGCTTGGGTCTCCAGGGGCCACTCCCCATCCCCTGCCCAACACCCATCCCCTTTATCTTCCTGAGGGCCTGCTCCTGGCATCCAAAAGACCTGCCCACAAAGGAAAGACTTCAGCCCTCCCAGGCCTCAATCCCTGGCGATCACAGCTTCAGGAAAGGCATCAGCCCTTCCAGGCCCCAACCTCCAGCAACCCCAGCTTCAGCTTCAGCTTCAGTGTCAGCATCCCCAGCTTCAGCTTCAGGAAGGACGGAGACCAGTGGAGATGATGGAAAGACCCCACCTGCACCCACTGGAAGAAGAGATGTGAAGAAGACAGAATAAGAGCCCACTCAGCAATAGAAAGACTAACATGACTCCACCAGAATCTACGATAATACCTGTCAAAAATGCTAATTTGGTTCCAGGGTCCATTTTCCTCCCATAGATTATGCCAGTTGCCATGGTTACTGTGAAACTGTGTTCCCAGCCTCCACAGAAGGAAGCAGAAGAAGGTGCTCAGAGAGTGCACAGACTGCCATGTTTTCTTCACTTTGTCTACATTTACCAATTACAAACTTCTGGTTTAACTAGCCACACAAATGTAGTTTATGTACTAAAACCCATCTCCCCTTTTAGAAATCATAGCCCCTGACTCCATTAACACTTCCTGCCTCTTAAGTTTTGTTCAGATATTTGTTTTCAAAGTCAAGCCCTCTCTGAGACATAAGACACAGACATTGTCAGATCTTATTTGTTTTCAGGCTCTGAGAAATGCATGTATGGTGTCTTTGCTATTTCCAGAGAACTGCTAATTGTGTCAGTATATAAACTGGACACCTTGTGGGATCAGAAAGAACATTTTGAAAAATAAAGAGACATGAGTAGAATATATCTATTAGCTGATTCGTTCACCCTCAGATCCTTTTAGCCAGCCCCCATGCTTGCCTTTTAGCATCCTGCCTTGAAGGGAAGTTGAGGCTGGTACTTGGAGGGAAATTGAGGCTTGTCCTTGGAGGTCTGCATACTCCTCAAGAACATGTTTCAAGGGATCTGACTGCCTCTTCTGACCTCCACAGCACCAGGCATGCAACAGTGAACAGACACATAGTCAAAACTAGCATTCATGAAAAATAAAATAAAAATGTATTTTAAAAATGATTAATATATCTACTTGTACACTCCACAGGAGACTTAGAGCAAAGATGCTCTGCCCCTTGGTCTCCCATTTCAGCTCCACCCCCCACACACACACATAATTGGCTTTCTGATTCCAAGTCAGATCCAAAGTTAAATCTGTAAGGTACCAAATGGCAGCTCTCTAAGGCATCCACTGTTTTTCTTGAGATTATGTTTTGAGAAATGTAAGGTTACCAAATCAATCCATGGGAGATGAGACTGCCACCTTTAAAGAGGGGAGGAGCAATTCTTGGCCTCACATCAATAAGTGAGGAAACATTTCACAGAGAGTGAGAAAAGGAGGAGGAGATCCACCGTTTAAAAAAACTGAACTCAGAAAATGTATAAGTGCAAAGCAGCTGGGGAGTGGAGTGGAGCCACCACCAGGAAAGACTCAGTCCTGATGGAGAGACGATTCTATTCCATCCAAATTGAAGCTGCTGCTACTTCTTGTTGTGCTGGATTTGGAGCTGACCCTAGTCTGTGTCCATGCAGAAGCAAAAAGTAGTCTCATTGGAAAGAACTTTAATCCACAAAAGGTAGACTCATGGGGCTTGGGGAGGTCTGACCCAGGGGATGCTCCTGGCAACTCTGAAGCCAAGTGGGGCCTTTGAGGGGAGGGTTGTGGCTCCTCTCTGTGAGACAAATAGAGGCTTCAGACTGTGAAACAAGACCAGCCGCATGGTATCCATATCTAACAATTCCTGCAGTCCCTCACTCCCACTGAGAGACAGAGACAGGATCTTATGTATTTTGCCAACTGATGTGAGATCTAATCCTGTGTATGCTAATGCCCAGGCCCATGGATCAGAGTTCTAGTGGAAACATGTCCATGAAGTGTCCCTGCCCCTCCTCTCTTAACAATTCACTTATCTATTACAGATTCGGGGAAAATGGCATTCCATTCTTTCGACCTCTGACAAAAGAGAAATGATAGAGGAACATGGAAGCATGTGAGATTTTGTAGAGTACATTCGTCTCCTCGATAACTCTTCCTTAGCTCTTAAATTACATACCATGTAAGTGAGGTGTTCTTATCTGAGAAAGAAGAATTGGAAACCTGTAATGGTCTCAGGCCTACACACACACACAAGCTCAAACACACACACACAAGCACAGACACACACACACACACACATACACACATACATGCACAAAGTAACATATGCCCCTCTTTGCATGTACACATAAAGACACAGACAGAGACACACATACACACACTGAGAGAGAGAGAGAGAGAGAGAGAGAGAGAGAGAGAGAGAGAGAGAGAGAGAGAGAGAGAGAGATACTAAACCAAGATTTCAAAGCTGGGGCTTTTTCAAAAGTCAGAGAATAACATTGGTGACAGGAACAAATTTACTGGGGATTTAATAAGCAAAGGTCAGAGGCATTTCTGAAATCATAATGAATGAGATGTATAGCACAGCTTAAATGGAGATTATCATGAGTTAAATATTTCTGACTAGTTGTTAGCCACGAAATTCCACCCCTTCAACTGCATTAAAGGGGGTATTAATTCTCCTCTGTGGATTGGAGAGGTATATTGGGCAACATTTGAAAGCACTAATTTGATGCAGATGGTGGACATCTGGGTGATAATCTGCACAAGTGAGTGACAATGGGAAGTAGTGACAGTTGTGACAGTGATTTGAAGTGATTGTCATTCTTTTTCTAAATGATAAGCAAATATGTGATTAGTAAAGTATCAAGTATAAGTGAAATAATACAAATAAATGACTTTGTTCATTTTACAAAAACATTCAAAAGTTAAGTGGAATTAGAAATGGGAGATTTGGGTAGAACAGAGGCTAAGGGGGCTAGCCATAGCAGTATCCTTAAGAACCAGCTGACTGTATTTCACAGTGTCGACGGAGAGTGCACAGAGCTGTATTTAGTATGTGACAAAACAGAAGAGGTTGGTGTATATATCATATGTAAGTATACGAAAAGTCTACATATCTATCAATAAGGAACTTAGTAAACCCTAATGTCTCTATTGTGGGTGGGTGTGTCTGTGTGAGCACATTTGCCTTATTGTTGGGAATTGAAATCAAGGTCTTACACATACTAATCAAACTCTCCACAACTGAACCACAACCCCAACCATCTTCAGACTCTCAGTTGCTTCCTGATCATTGTTTATTTAGCTAATGCAACAGGAGCCATCTAATAACTAGCATGCCAGTCTTGGGCAGGTGGGACAAGTAAGGTAGGATGGTTTCTCATCTCCTTGCATCTGTCTGATTCTACCCCAGTGGATGCCACCAGTTCATATCACTTGGGATGCAGCAGCAGGTACATAATACAGTGAGCTTATGAAAGACAGATAGAGATCAATGGAAGCTGCTGATTGAAGTAGACAGGCTTTGGAGAGGAGAGTGGCTGCTGTGACTAATTGTTTACTAGTGGTTACCTCACAATGTCCAAAGAAGTATAGATAGAAAGCACCAGACATTTTCACCCATCTCTATTAGAATATGCATTTTAATTTTTACCCATGATATAGAATAGGTAAAAGGTTTCAATTATTTTCTGTGAATCAAATAATTTCTCAGTTGTGTACCATTTCTTCCACAGATAACAAATATAATAGATTTACTGTACTTTATACAGACTATGCTGATTATATTATAACTCATCTCAGACATATCAAGAATGGGGAAACATTCCAGTTGATGAAGCTCTACGGTAGAGTATTTTCCCACAGACACTGGCCATGGGATGGGAGAAAAGAGAAGAAAGAAACCCTAGGTTTAACATGGTTTTTCCAGCCTGGCCCTAAACTGCCTCTTTTTTCCTTACCTACTGCAGACAAATGGTCACCTCTGTCATCCCCCAGGCACAGTGGTGGGGGTGGAGGTCTATGAAATCCCTCACTATGCCAGTAAGATATCCTATGGATGCCAAATTCATGGCAGGTCATGTCCATGCCTGATAATCATGTTGTCAATCATTTTCTCATCCTTCTGGAGGGGCCCTGTCCCATTCATTATTCAGCTCTGTGAATGTGGTCAATACACAAGATGCAATCACTACTGTCACCATTTTTTTCACAGGCTGGAAACCAAAGTTGAGTTCAAAAATCAAGAAAAAGTTTGGGGATCTATGCAAGAAGCAGGGAATTGTTAAGGAAAATATTAGACCTAACTGAGGCTGGTAAGTCAGGACTCACACATTTTTATTGCCTGATTTTATATCATGGAAAGAACATACCAAGAAGCAACTAGAAACATGTTGCCCCTAGAGAAGCATGTAGTATCTCTTGTGGAAATAAATTGGACCTGGTACCTGAATGTGTTCTTATTCATACCCTGCAGATCACTGTCTCCAGGCCCAAGTTGTAAGAATGACTTGAGCCTCCAGGTGGGTAATCTCCAGTGAGAATGAAAAGCGTGTGAGCACAAATGAGGTTCTCTCAAAAGCATTAGTATTGTGCCCTAAAATTATAGTAAAAATAATTGATCAGGAACATTTGAGGAGAGATTGAAATTTGGTTTCCAAATTTCTGGGTTTATGATTTAGTCCTGTGATGAGCTTTTCAGTAAGTGACCCAAGTGTTCAAGTAAGGAAACAAGGATTTGGACAGATATAGATGCTGTACTTTCGTGTGAAAAGTGCTCAGCAAAGCATCAATAGTCATTAAGAATGTGAGTGTAGATGTTCACCAGTGGCTGGGTCCACCTCACTCCCACTCCTGCTAATAACATCTTCCTGTGAGGTCTGTACATTCTTACTCCTTACATGGGAATGGAGCATCACAATCTGGATTTCTCATCCAGCCTGGAGAGCACCATGATCTCCTTCATCTATCCTCTTTCCCAATCATTCCAAGGCTTCATTATGATGATATGTGAAAACCTTTAAAGATGCTTTCATCATTAAGCCTCAATTTACTGTAATTTCTTCAGAGCTTTGTACTGAGTCCTTCTCTGTTTCACAAGCCACCTCCCAAATAATGACACAGACTTGATATTAATCATGACAGTTTGGCCTGTAGATTAGGCTTGATGCTACTTAGCTGTTATTTTAAATTAACCCATTTACATCAATCTACATTCACATGGTGTTACCTCTTGTCCATCTTCCTCTGGCTGCCAACCCTGCCCTTTCCTCTTCCCTGAGTGTTCTCTCTCTCTCTCTCTCTCTCTCTCTCTCTCTCTCTCTCTCTCTCTCTCTCTCTCTCTCTCTCTCTCTCTCTCTCTCTCCCTCTCCCTCTAAGTCCCACCTAATTTTCCTGCCCATTAATTTGCCATTCATCTCTTTCTTAAACCAATCACAGTGACACACCTTTGCACAATGTACAAATATCCCACAACAGAGTTTCTTATGCCAAAGATTCTGAACAAGCCTCGAATCTTTCATTACTGTTATTTTCCATAAGGAAAATGTTATTTATTTAATGCCTTTTGTCCTGTATTCTGGTCAGTAACATCTGGCCAGTTTGGTGGCCAGGTAAGTTCTGTGTCTTCACACTTTGCTCTGGCTGACAGAATGGCTCTATGTCCTGAAGTCAGCTCTAGCAGTGCTTAATGAGTGTCTGCATTCTTTCTTCCTGGCTTCTTCAGGGTTGAGTGGGGACTCCTAACCTGGACTCTAACATCATACCTTCCTGTCCACACTCTGTCCTGTGACAAGTCCTGTGATCTGATTGCCATCGATGCCCCCAGGAAAGCATAAACCCTGCATCCCCAGCATCTTCCCTGATTATCTAGGATGGCTCATCCAGAATCAAAGGATTTCTTTTAAATGTCTCTTAGTCACACCCATGACAATTCTCCATGAATGTCTTCCTGTCCCTGTTCAATAAATGATTACCCTTGCAGTTACATGCATGTCTCTCTGTCCAATAAATGTGGGAATGATAGCGAGTGCATGAGCAGACTTGCTGGGTCCTGTAGCCAAGCTCCTTCCTTATGTACCAGAATTGGACCTGAGTTTCAGGTTTTACCTCCTCTGCAATAATCTCAATCCCAATGAGTGCTGCCTGCTCATAGGTTCTCCTGTTTTAGTGACCTTATAAGGATCATAGACTTACTGCATACTTCCTCTATCTATAGATCCTCCTCTTCAACAGAGCATGGAGAGACACAGGCCTCTGAGGCTATGCCTACACAACATGGTTCCAGATATGCACCTTGGAAAAAAGAATGTTTTGGTCACCAGAGGCACAAAGCATAAAGAGAAATGGCTGCCTACCTCCCCACAGCAAGCTCTGACTCCAAGATCAAGAGATTAAGTTGGCTTCCAGCTCATGTCTCCTGACTCAAGTTATTGGTGTGCTTTGCTAAAATAAAGCAAAACACTTTTGAGAAAGACAACCAATTATGCTGAAATCCCCTCACTCCTCCTACAACACCTCCTGATAGCTATGTTTCCTAGGCTGGCCTAAATCTCCTGGGTCCAAGTCATTCTTTGGCCACAGTCTCTTAAGTGACTCCAACTTCATCCATGTACTTCCATGCCTGGCTTTTCATTTTTAATCTTGGCATTTAAGAGACAAAAAGAATCTGTATTTAAAAATACTCAGAAAAATACATAGCCATTACAATCTAATACTCTGTTAAAGAAATGGCTTCACAATGCCACCCTGAGGCAGGAGACTATCACCCAGAGAAAGTCACAGAAAGAGCTTTGGCTGCTCCCAGGTCAGGATGTCAGCTTTAGTTCACCTTGAAGCTTCCCCTTCAACACCAAACCCTTATTTGTGGGAATGAGTCATGAAATAGTAAAAAAAATTCAAAGTCAAGGAGGAAATTACAAACCTCAACAAGGGGCTATTCTTTTTAAGGGAAGATACAGGGAAATTGTTGGCATGGTAGATTATTCTACATGATCTGGGGGCTCACTGAAACTAAGCAGCATGGAGGACTGGGGGTAATTGTCACAAAGTGATCTCACATTTGGAGGTGCCCCTCAGAGGAACCAAGGCTGAGGCAGAGTGATTTTCAGGGGAACTCCCCAATCTTACCTAAATATAACAAAAAGACAACTTCCTGTGATTGCAGAAGCAGGCACCATCCATTAAAAAGATCAAAGCAGCAGTTGGCATCTTGGGGTTGGCCTGGCATTTAGATCTAAGAGTCCTCATTTCAACAAGCTAGCCTAATGATCATGGTTGGCCTACAATGTCTTACTGGATACTCATAACCTCATAAAAAAAGCAACCTTAGACAAGACCATTCTGAGATGGTAAAAACATGTCTGTCCTTGACCTAAAATGAGTGACAGCTGCTACTCTACCAATTACAGAGTTAACTTGATGTTTGCCTCCACTTATGAAAAATGGAATTCACTGGGCTCTCTAATCACTGAACTGTCATTGTCCCCCAATTGTAACTATCCTATAGCTTCCTAAGGCAATCCCAAATCTGATACCAGGTTCCTTGTTTCATTCCTTTTGAAAAGATTGTCTTGTGCATGTTTGTGTGTTTCATGCATATGTGTCTATGTGTCTACAAACTAGAGTTGGTGCCAAGTGTCTTCTCTTGCTCTGTCACTCCCCACCTTGTAATCTGAGATAGAATCTTTTACTGAACAAGAGCTTGTGAATGTGACTAGACTGACTAGACCTGCTGGTCCTCCAACCTGAGGATGATCTGCCTCTGTTTCCCCAGTGCTGGGATTACAGGTGCATACTACCATACTTTACTTCTTCTGTGGATGTTGGGGATACCAAACTTAGGTCCTTAGGCTACAGGGAAATTACCTTACTGACTAAGGCAGCCCCTGCAACCTGGTATCCTTCTGAGATGCCCCTGACTCCCCTTGGAGCATCCTTCCCAACTTCAGTAGTAGACTAGTTATCCAGACCTTGTGTTGCTTACAAGTATGCTTCTAGTGTTCTTTAGTCATGCAATATTAAAATTATGAGAGAAAACATAGGTTATTCCATGACTTGGAAATACCAGCCCATATCATAAATGCAATGCTTGGTTTGAAGCTGTGCTCTTAATAGGGGACAGAACTAAGGAAGTCTTCTAAGTTTAGTCCAAGATATCAGAATGAGACGGTTGCCATTGCTCCATATCTCTTGGGAGAATTGATTTAGTGGAGAAGGAAAGGTCCCAGTTTGAAACATTTCATTATTTAAGTAGGCCACTATAAAGGGCTCTAGGGCCAGGAAGGTGACTCAGTTGATTTCTGTACAAGTATGAGGTCCTGAGATTGCTCCCTGGGTCCAAACAAAAGTGTTCAATGGTGGAGCACAGTAGCACATGCTTGTAATGCCAACGCTGGAAAGATGGAGTCAGATTCAAAGTTGGTAAATTAACTCAATATTTTCACATACCTTTCTTCATTTTCAGTCCCTGATACAAGCCAGAGGGATTGGTAAACAATCATGAAATGGTCTATATTTTCATCTCAATGACAACTCAAAGCCTAGTCTTAGAGGAATTTCAGCAGTGTCCTCCCAGCACTGAGTAGCAGAGGCAGGATTAGCTGTGTGCAAAGCAATTCTCAACCACATAGCCTGGGGGCATTCCTGAGCTCAATATAACCTTCCCAAATTGTGAATCCACAAGTCTGGTCTGTCTTAATTCACATGACATGAATTAATACCTGGAAATTTTAAGAAGAATATCACTGAATCTTCCTGTCCTAGGTAGGATTTTTATTGCTTTGAATAAACACCATGACTGCCACAATGCTTACAAAAAACATTTAATTGGGGTGGCATACTTACAGAGTCAGAGATTCAGTCCATTGTCATCATAGGGGAGAGTAAGATGTAAAGGATAATGTGGTGCTGGCTACATCTTGATGTGCATGCCACAGGAAGTTGACTGATACACTTGGCAGTATCCAGGGCATAGGAAACCTCAAAGTCCATCACCAGTGATGATACACTTCTTCCAAAAATGACAAACTCACTGTAACAAAACCATGCCTTCTAATATTGCCACTCCCTATGAGATTATAGGGCCCATTACATTTAAACTATCTCATTGCCACATTCAGGTCCTTTTTCATGATGGTGACTCAAGCATATGATTTTCTATCCTGTTTCCCCATGCAGTGAACTCAAACTATACTTTCTACACTGGTCTGAAGGCAGAAACCATACTCCATGTGCAAATCCTTTTCCTGTGGCTGCAATGGATAGTCAACTCCATGAATCAAATGGATGAAATCAAAACTCTAACATCAGACAGTCACTTAAGAATGGGGTAATCAAGAAGACAGTGAGGTCATTACCATGGAAAGCCACAAACTGGGATAAAGGCCACCTGTATCAACATGAGACTGTCTCAGAAACATTTTACTAAGAGGCTGGAAGTGCACCTGTTCTAGAATTAATATGCCTTTTCAATGAGAAATAACTCCACACACTTAAAAGATTAATAAACAAAAATCTTTGTAATGAGATCATGCATCCATCTCTGGCAAATGCTCAAAGAGGAGAGAGCCTAAAACATTTTTTTGGTTTTGGTTCTGTTTTTTTGAGACAGGGCTTCTCTGTGTAACCCTAGTTATCCAGGAACTAGCTCTGCAGACCAGGTTGGTCTCCAACACAGTGATCTGCCTGCCTATGATTGCTGAGTGCTTAGAGTAAAGCTATGCACCACCACCACCTGGCTCCTAAAACAGATTTTTCATTCCATGTATGCTATCATCTTTATTTTCTTTTATGGTCAGACTCCAGTTTATACTTTAAAGAATTTAAATAGTGACAGGAAATTGCAAGTCGGGCCAGTTAGGCAAATGAAAGACATCAGCAGAAAAGATATTACCATAATTATTTCTTAGTACATGAGTAACATGAAACAGCATGTCATATTTTACTGACAGGTTCTTAGGTAGAGGTACCATAAGATGATCAAGATAGGAAAAACAGAACAAAGAAATGATAAAAGCTGGGCAACCTTCTTAAGAGGAATAGCTTCTTGTATACTACTTCTAGGAGGAAATGGAAGAAAATAGGAGTCTTCTAGGAAGTCAGCAGAAATTATCATATGATGGGACAAACTCAGAAGAAGGCTACTCATACAATGCAGCACAAGGGGAACACAGGGTATCCCAAGAACATTACTGACTAAGCCCACAGTGGCTGTGGGACTGATAACTACAGCTTCATGTGGTGGGAACAGTTGTGTTCTCAGGGTCTGAAGCAACCTTTCCACAAAGGCCCTGGCTCCAGACCACTACATTCTCTCCCAAGCATCTTTCTAGTTTTAAATGAGGAGCTCTATTTTATTCTTGATACCTCAGAGCCTAATGGAAAACATCTAGGGCTAGGCCCCAGGCTATTACTGACTCTGCCAAGCATGCTCCTGGGTTTGAGAAGGAGCCATGTTCCTTCTCCATGAATAAAGACCTAAACAGAAAGTATCATTTGCTCAGTTAAATCCTCAATACAACAGTGTTTTCCTTTCCAAACAGTTCTCACCTAGTGTCATCTTGACCTTCTGACAGAACTATGATTTTTCTCTAGAATGAAAACTTGACCTTTATGGCACACCATGCCCTAATGTTTACTGTGAACCTGTCATGCCCCTTTGAGCAGCTTGTAAAAGCCCTGTTCTGTGATATGGGGATGGGCCTGGGGACTGTTTGCACATCAGGGGTTTCTCCTTTGTCATGGTTTGGAGTAAAAAATCTGGACAATCCTGGAGAACAAATGTATGTTTTAGCATCCTAATCTCTACCAGGCCTACTTAGCATGCTACTTATCTTTGGGTTATTTTTAGAGGCTACTTCTTCAGACTAATTCTATACTATTTTGTAGAACTTACCATTCCCTAATAATTGGTAAAACCTTTATATCAACAATTCTACTCCTCCACATTACAGCTTAGTAGTGGAGTGAGATTCAACACAAGAATTCCATTTATGAACTTATTTAGTGCCCCATGCTTTTAACCCAGCACTCGGGAGTTATAGGCAGGCAGATCTCTAAGAGTTTGCAACTAGCCTGCTCTATAGAACAAGTTCCATGTCAGGCTCTAAAGCTATACAGAGAAATCCTATCTCAAAAACATAAATAAATAAAAATAAAAAAACATGAAATAGAAAGAATGTCATTTACAGCATATACAAAATTAACTCCAAATGGATCTTATACCTAAATGTTAAATGTGAAGTTCAAAACTTCTAGAAAATACTAGAGAAACTAGCCATCTCTAAGTCTGGCAACTTGCCTTCCACATGCACCAAAACCACATCAGTGTTGACTACAAAGATGTTTCTACACAAAGCTCCCTGATAGAAATGGTTTCCACAGATTGAGCCCACAGACTGAAGTATTCAGAAGCCAGCACCAGGTCTGGGGAGTTGCTAGGGCCATATGGAACCTCACAGAACACTGAATGTCTCTGCAGGTTCCCAGGGAGTGTCCTGCAAGACCTGTGACTGGGGGTTGGCCTGGTTCCCCTGATTGGCTAGTGAGGCCTGAGTGACAAGAGCACTTCCTTAAGGGTTAGAGTATTCATAGGCCAACACACAGGATCTGAGGAGTTGCTAGGACCACATGGGACAACAGGTCCCTACCTAGCCTCCAGGATGGCCTGCCACACCATCTCCCATGCCTCCCTATCCCCTCCTCCTCATCTTGGGATAGCATCCCCCCACTCACTATGCTCCTCTCACAGCCCCTACAGCAGCACTCACAGTGCAGCAATCAATCCACTGGTGCCTGTCCTGCTGTAAAACCAAGCCTGCAAGCATGGCTCCAGGAAGTATCCTGCAAGACTTGTGACTAGTGGGTTGACCTGGTGTTCCTGATTGGCTAGTGAGGCTTGAATGACAAGAGCACTTCCTTAAGGGTTAGAGTGTGCTTAAAAACACAACACAAGGGTCCCTGGCCCTGGCTTTTACTCTAGACCCATACCCTTTGGATATCGGCAGAGACCCAAATTTCAGTATCACTCACCCTGTCTGCAGGAGATGACCCAGCTCTCTTCCTGCAGTTCACATGTTCATCCTCTTCTTCCTCTTCCACACCATGTGCCGAGCTTGCACAGATCTTTACTCAATACAGACAGGAATGATTCTCCTATTCAACAGATGGAAGGGTGCCCAGGATATTAAAAAATAAAGAGATATTTTTAGGACGAAAATATGTTTATACTGGGCAGTGCTGTAGCATGCCTTTAATCCTAGCACTGGGAGGTAGAGGCAGGCAGATATCTGTGAGTTTGAGACCAGAGTGGTCTACAGAGCAATTTCCAGGACAGCCTCCAAAACAATACAGAGAGACGCTGTCTTGAAAAACCAAAAAAAAAAACAAAGAAGAAAAAAAAGATGTTTGTGTTGGGCAGTGACAATGCAAGCCTTTAATTCAGCACTATGGGAGGCAGAGACAGACAGATTGCTGTAAGTTCAAGACCAGCTTTGTCTACAAGAGCTAGTTCCAGGACAGGCTCCAAGGCCACTGAGAAATCCTGTCTTGATCTTTAGTATACAAGCTTATTTGAAAGAAATGGGTTCTAATGCTAGTAAAGGAATAAACTCAGTAGCCAGAGCTAGGGTGAGCAGGCAAAGAGAGAGAGCTTCCCCTTTCAGTATCCCTTATGTATGTACACAGCCGCCAAAGTGTGTAACCCAGATTATAAATGGATTTTTTCTCATGATTTAAAAAATTTTTTGGAGACAGCATTTTTCTGTGTAGCCCTGCATCATATTCTGTAGACCAGGCAGACCTCCAACTCAGGTCTGCTTCAGTCTCCTGAGCACTGGGATTAAAGATCTGCACCAATACCAAGCTGGTAAAGGTGTTTTATATCACCTCCAAAGATCTAGATTAAAGACATGTGTTCCCATTTTAAAACCTTTAATAAGAAAATGCCTGCTGGGAGGTGGTGACAGATGCCTTAAATCCCAGCACTTGAGAGGCAGAGGCAGATGGATCTCTTTGAGTTCATGATAGTCTTGTCTACAAACTGAGTTCCAATTCTGGCTCCTTATCTACTGAGAAAATCCCCAAAAAGAAGCAAACAACAAACAAAAATGTCCTACCCCATTGAGTTTTAGGTAATTCCAGAGGTAGTCAGTTTGACTATCTAGAACAGACATCACAACAACCAAGACAGAAAAATAAAACGAGATAGATTTCTTACCTCAGGTGACAAGGAGACCATGGGTATAATTTCCAAAGCAATTCTGATCCTAACAAGGAAAGCATGGGGACTTTGCTTAGGGAGTCCAGAATTGTTCCTGTGGAGTGTTCCCTATTCTGCAGCATAGTCAGTCAACAAATCCACTTCTGAACATGATCACAACATAACAGCAGAAATACTTACAAACATTCTTATCTCAGGGGTCACCAGAACAAAAGGAACTGCATTGAAGGGTCACAGAATTAGGAAGGTGGAAAACCACTGATCTAGAGGCTATGGAGTGTAACTATATGGTGCTGGAGAGAGCTAGCAGTCTCTTTCACACCAGGAAAAACTGAATCCAACCTCTGTTTAACCATGTTCATAGCATCATTATTTGTAATAGGCAGAACCTGGAATCAGCTTAGATGGCCCTCAGCTGAAGAATGGATGGAGAAACTGTGGTACATTTACACAGTGGAGTACTACTCAGCTGAGAAAAAGAATGGAATCCTGAAATTCACAGGTGAACGGATGGAACTAGCAGAAACCATCCTGAGTAAGGCAACCCATACATAAAGTGACAAACATGATATGTACTCACTCATATCTGGATTTTAGACATAGATCAAAGGATTACCAGCCTACAGTCCATACCTCTGTAGATGTTAGAAAACTTGGAGGACCCTAAGAGGAGTAAAGAGACAAGATCTCCTGAGGTAATTGGCAGCATGGTGAGTGGAGAGAGGGAGTAAGGAGAAAGAGAAGGGGGAAGTGGAGGGGAGAGGAGGACATGAGGGAGCAGGAAGTTTGAGTTGGGGAATGAATAGAGAAGACCAAGAAATGAAATACCATAATAGAGGGAGCCGTTGTAGGTTCATGCCCAGGAGTAAGAAGGAGTACAGGAAGATAGCAGGGTCTGCTCTCAGAGCCAGGGCCAAGTTCTAATGAGATGGATATCTCTGCTGATCTAGGAAGACAGCAGGGTTTGCTACATTTGAGCCTGGGCCGAGTTCTATTGAAATGTATTTTTGTCTGTGGTGGAAGGCCAGGTCAGGAATCATTGTGCTGTGTCTTTAAGAACTGTGTAACCCTATGGGAGGTGCTCCTGTCACTCATGCCTCACTAGCCAATCAGTACCTCCAGGTGACCTGTCAGTCACAAGAGGTGCCGGGCCCTTCCATGTAGCAGTTTCAGGCTTGTCTCTGAAGAGGAGCGGTACCTTTTCTGTGTGTGCTGTGAGTCGATTGCTGCTACAGCAAGCTGAGTGGTGAACTTGGGCTAGATGGGCGGCCATGACTTGGTGAGTGAGGAGCTGTTGTCCCAAGATGGAGAGTAGCAGATTGTGAGGTGCAGAAGCCAGTGTGGTGAGTCCTCCCCCGATCTGAGTGGGAATCTTCAGCCAGATTCCCTGGCCTGTGAGGTTCCGTATAGTCCTTGAAACTGCCAGGACCAAAGGCCAGGCCTCTGAATAACTTTTCTCTGTGGTCTGAGTCTGCTCAGAGCATTGGGAGCAGGGAGCTGTGTGGGCAAACATGTTTCCAGGCAACATCAACATGATTTTGGTGCAGCCATGCATAGGTTGCCGAGCTAGAGAGACCTATTTTCTACAGTGTCTTCTAGACATTCAACACTTTATCTTCTAAACATTCAGCACTTTGCATTTTACTTTACATGTAAACATCCATTATTGTGGATGTGGTAAAAGGCATCTCATGTGTTTGGTTGCACTCCACTTACATGCCATGATACAGAAGAGTAGAATTGTTAATATAAGGTATTTGTCAATGCTTAGGCAATATATAGTCTCACAAAGTAGAATTTAACTGAGGGAGGACTGCCTCTAAGACACCCAAAAGGTAAATGTATGCCAACAGGCCTGTTAGAAATTAGGATGCGAGGATATACATTTGTGCACTAGGTTTGTGACATTTGGCTCCAAACCATAACACAGAAGTCTCCCCTGATTTACAAGCACTCACTAGGCCCACATCCATGTCAAAGAACAGGCCTGTACCAAGCCGCACAAGGAAGCATTACAGGGCATAAGCAACCTTAAGGCCTGGTGGGCCATAAAGTTCCAGTTTTCTTCTTGAGGAAAGCATAGTTCTGCCAGGTGGGCAATAGAACACCAGGGGAAGAACATTTGAAAAGTAAAGTACTGTTGTGTTTAGGACTTGCATGATTGAGCAAGCTTTCATTTAGGCCCTCAGGCAGGGAACATGAACATTCTTGCCATAGCTAGTAACAGCCTGGGGCCTAGGTCTTAGGAGGGTTCCCTATGGGCCTGGTGTATTGACAATAAAACTCTTTCTCTGAAACTAGGAATTTGCTTGGGAGGGCTGGTAATGGTCTGGGGCCAGGACCTTTGTGGAGTGTTTGCCTCAGATCCTGAGAACCCAGTGTTTCTCACCATATGGAGCTATGGTTATCAGTCCCAAGGTCACTGTGGGTTAGTCAGTAATTTTGTTTGTTTGTTTGTGTTTTGAGACAAGGTTTCTCTGTGGCTTTGGAGGCTGTCTGGAACTCACTCTTGTAGACCAGGCTTGTCTTGAACTCACAGAGATCTACTTTCCTCTGCCTCTAGAGTGCTGGGATAAAGGTGTGTGCCCCCAACACCCTACAAGCAATGTTCTTGAGATACTCTTGTATAGAGTCATTTGAGTAGCCAACTCCTGAATTTGTCCCATCGTATGATGCTTCCTGCTACTTCATAAAGTCTCCTATTCCTTCCATTCCCCACTGCAGTAGTATAAAAGATGCTATTCTTCTTAAGAATCTTAAATCAGAGTACTTCGGAGGCAGAGGCAGACAGATCTCTGTGAATTTAAGTCCAAATCACTGGTGTACCTAAAATTTATTCTAGGACATATCTTTGCTTGAATGCTAACCTACAAGTTGTTTGTTCAAAGTTCTTTTTTTTTTTTTTTGGTTTTATTTGAGACAGGGTTTCTCTGTGGCTTTGGAGCCTGTCCTGGAACTCGATTGGTAGACCAGACTTGGTCTCGAACTCACAGAGATCCAACTGCCTCTGCCTCGCAAGTGCTGGGATTAAAGGCGTGTGCCACCACCGCCCGGCTTGTTCAAAGTTCTTGAGCATGAACCTAAAAGGCATTTAAGTACGATGGCATATGTGGAATACAAGTGTGTCTAAGCTGGCTCCACTTTGAGCATTAGCTAGAGATGGATGCATGTCATCATTAAAGAGATTTTTCTTCATTAACCTCCCAAGTGTGTGAAGTGATTTCTCCCTGGGAAGGCCTAGTAATTCTATGACAGCTGCGTTTCCATCCTGTTAGAAAAAAAATCTTTCTGAGACAAACTCTCTTATGTTGACTTAAGTAGCATTGATTCCATTCTGTTGCTCTCCAGGGCAAAGGCCTTGCTGTCCTCTATGTGACACCTCCAAAATTCTAAAATGACTATACCACCTCAGAGATTTAAAATTGTCCATTTGAGTCATGTAGTCAACCATCCAATACAATCACAGGAAAAGGATTCCCATGGGGAGCATTGTTTCTGCCTTCAGAAGGAAGAATAGTTTATTGTTTACAATGCAAGGGAAATAGGACACAGAATATTGTGGGTGTACAGCTTGGAAAGGTTATCTTGAGCCAATGAATATTTAATTTGCAATTAGGCAATTCTCCTATGTAGATATGTATGTGCAATCCTGGTTGACACAGTTAATTCAGCTCAGAGGTTTGAGGCTCAGAGGTATGCCATTGGCTGTAACTCCATGCATCCACTTACACCACTGAGTAGCTAACCTTTTGCATGGGGAAAAGTCATACAATGTCTTAGTAATGGCATTCTCCCTACCAGGGAATGCCTACTCTGTTTCAAAGTCCATGTTTCTTAGTGTTCTTTCAATTTTTTTAATCTCCTTAAAAAATCAAATATTGATAACATTTTTTAAATTTCATTTTTTCCAATGCATTACTGCCATAATCCCTTTGTTTGATTTCCCATTGTTTCCTGTTTAAAACATTTCATTCCATTTTTTTCTGAAGTGGTGTTTATTTATTTACTTATTATTTATTTTTATGTGTAAGTTTAGAACAGTAGCTGTCAAGCATGACCCTATCACAGGAATGACCTAAGACCACCGGAAACAAATCAGATGTTTATATTACAATTCATAACAGCAAAATTTGAAGTAGAACTGAAAATAATTTTATGCCTGGTGGTCACCATATCATGAGGAACTGTGTTAAAGGGACACAGCATTAGGAGGGTTGAGAACCACTGGTTTTGATCAATGTCTCCTGTATCTCAGACTTGCATAACACTGTGTAATTGAGAATTGCTTTGAACACCTAATCCTGCTTTTCCAGTGCTGGAAAGTCAGTCATACAACTCCTGCCAGGCTGGACCTTGATTGGTCTCTGAGAAGGAAAACCAGTAAATTAATATGCTCCAAGTTTTTACATTTTATTGTGAATTTCCAAATGAATTGAGAAACTGTAAGAATTTCATTCACCAACTGGAAAGCAGTTGCAGTCACAACACAGAAGTTAGGGCAGGAAGAAGGAAGAAAGATTTCCTGCTGTGACAAAAATTGACATAGCGTTGTGGAGTCAGGTAATCAATTTTAGATATTTCATAAATGCCCTGACTGTCCATTTCTCAGTTTCTTGGATCAAGCAATCAAGAATCTAGATTAAGAACAGAATTTATCATGAAACCAAATCCCTGTAATTACACCATTTCAACCTAAATAGAATAGGATAAAATGGTGTTGCCCTAGCTAACATGACAGTTTTTTTCTTGGTTTAAGGTGATAGCCTTGAGAGAAATAGTGTGAGTATTACTTGGTATACTCTAATACAAATCCCTAGTCTCTGAACACATGGCCATAAAGCCTGTTTCAACTTTTTAATAAAATATTTTATTTATTTATTATGTATATTAGTGTTCTGCCTGTATGTGCACCTGCAACCGAGTAGAGGGCACCAGATACTATTACAGATGGTTGTGAGCCATCAGGTGGTTGCTGGGAATTGAAATCAGGACCCTTGGAAGAGCAGCCAGCGCTCTTCACCTCTGAGGCATCTCTCCAGCCCCAAAATGTAAAGGTCTTGATGGGAGTAATAAGCAGATTAGATAAACAATCACAGACGATTTTACTTTATGGTAAATATAAAACAAAAGTGTGGGCAGAGTATAGAACCATGAATAATGCAGTAATATGTTTTAAATTCCCCATTGAGGAAATTGTGCTGGCTAGCAATAGTGATCCTAAACACATCCTTGCTCTATTATTCTCTAAGTATTCAACATTCCATGAATGCTACTCTGTATTACTATTCATTTGTCTACAGTTTGCTCTGAATTTCAGGAATGTAATTCCTAAAGCAATGGAACCATCATCCAGCTTTCTAATGGGCAAAGTACCATTATGTTGCTTGTGATCTAGTTCCTGATTTTATTTCCTGATTGTCTGAAGTCCCTATTGCAACTAGATAAAAAGCAAGTTCAGGTCACCTGACCTCAGTGTGAAGCCACATAGCAAACCTCTCCTATTGCTTGCTGAAATCACTCTTTAGTTGTTAATATTTTGACTGCTCTTTCACCTGTGTGGCAGAAATTCACTGCACTACACATAGTGCACAGCTGGCAGACTCTTGAGTATGTTCACTCTGCTGGCTGAGCATGTGCAGAGCATTGGAATTGGGACTGTGCTTTGAAATATCCTTGTTGCAATCACTGTAAATGTATGTACCCTTAGTGCTTGTCATGTTACTATCAAACACAGATTTGCCTAACTCAGAGAGCTGTGGTTCCTTTAGTATCTTCTTGAAGTTCTGCACTTTGAACGTTTAATGTTTATGTTTTGAATATACTCCGGGTTAATTCTGTGGAGCTTGTAAACACTATTTCCTGTGTAGTGGAGCACTCCACTGCTAAACTGTGATATGGAAGTGTAGGCATGATGGCAGTAGAATCCATAGTATACAGATTTACCAGTTCTTAGGAGACATTAAGTCACAAAACAGAATTTACATCATGGGGTACTGCATCCCAAATACTCCAAACCATGACTGCTAGAATGCCAGATGTAAATGTTGGTTCCTCGGGTTTAACCAGCTCTATTCCAGCAACGAAGGAGACAACCCCAATTTAAAGGCGGCAGAAATGCCTGTCCCTCCATTACAACCAGGCCTCTAAATGCTGCTCAAGGGAACATTACAGGGTCACAACCAACATTAAGTCCTGGTGTGCCATAAACTAATTCTAGAAGACCTGAATTTCCATTCTTTTTGAAAAGCAGTTTTGTGGCAAGGTCTCCTATATTGATTGAGTGGACTTGAATCCTGTCTGTAGAACCACAGGACATAGCTCTTGTTATCCTGACAAACAACCCTAAATATTGGATTAAAATGTCTCCAGCACCTCAGAATCTTAAAATTACTAGTTTGAGTCACATAGTGGATTATCCATTTCAGGACAGTGAAAGGAGTTATGTCTGAAGCATGGTTTTTCCCTTCAGGCCAGAAGAGGGGGAATGTGTACACTTCAGGGGGAAACAAATTAAATGGTAGCCAGATCACAGTCTAAAGTTGAAGGCAGTGAGATGCAGGGATCTACATTATGAAGAAGGACTGATGGGAATGACTTTCTCTGTCTACAATTTCCCTGCATGCATTAATCCGTTCCATTTGAATGAAAAAAGACAGAATTGATGGGTGTACATTTTATTATGTAATTTGCTTGAACTACTAAGTATTCAATTTCCAATTAGAGAGCTGTTGTATGGGGATGGGTGCAATCCTGGCTGACACAGTTAAGTCAGCACAAAGGATTGCAAAACAGTACTCAGTGGCTAATAATTTACATAGGACAAAGTCATACAGTGTTATATGACTGGCGTTCTCTCTATCAATGAATTGCCCACTCCATTTCAAAGTAATTATAGCTAAGTATTTTTCCACATATTTTCATCATTCTAAAACATCAATTTTTGGTATCATTTTAAAATTCATTTTCTTTAAATGCATTACTGATTTTTCATTCTATTTTTCAACGTTCCTGAGTTTAAGAATTTCATTCAAATTTTTCTCAAGTGCTGTTTATTTATATCTTTTTAGAGCAGTGATTCTCAACTTTGGATATCTGGGCTTCCTTTGGGGGTTCAAATGAATTACCCTATCATATGACTGGTCTTAGAAGATCAGAAAACATAGATATTTTATTATAATTCATAACAGTAGCAAAAATATATTTATGACAGCAGTGAAAATGATTTTAGAGTTTGGGGGTCATCACATCATGAGGAAATGCATTAAGCGGTCACAGCATTAGGAAGGTTTAGGTCAATGTCTCCTATATAGCTCAGGCTTGCCCCACACTACATAAATTGGAATTTCTTTAAAAATCTAATCCTGCTTCTGCTGTTTACTGCTGGAAAGACAGTATTGCCACTCCTTACTTGGCTGGGCCTTTCTTCTGAAGGAAGAAAAATAGATCAGTGAATGAGGATCCTCCAACTTCTCCAGATTTTAGGGTGCATTTACAAATGAAGTGGGATCTGTGTAAGAACTGAGTTCATGGGGCTGGAGAGATGGCTCAGAGGTTAAGAACACTGGCTGCTCTTCCAGACTTCCTGAGTTCAATTTCCAGCAACCGCATGGTGGCTTACAATCATCTGTAAGATGTATATGCAGACAGAATGCTGTATACATAATAAATAAATAAATATTTTTTAAAAAGCTAAAAAAAAAACTGAGTTCATTGACCAACTGTAAAACAGTTTTAGTCACAACAGAGAAAGCCATGGGCAAGAAAAAGGATGAATTCTCTTCTGTTGTGGTAGTAGTTGTCTTTAAAAGTGAGTAGTGAGGTAATAAATTTTAGATGATCAATAAAAGTTTTGACTGGTCATTTCTTGGGTCCACAGACAGGGCCATCAAGAAGTTGTGTAAAGAACTGAACTTATAGGCTGGAGAGATGGTTCAGAGATTAAAAGCTCTGACTACTCTTCCAGAGGTCCTCAGTTCAATTTCCAGCAGCCGCATGTTGGGTCACAACAATCAATAATGAGATCTGGTGCCTCTTCTGGCCTGCAGGCATAAGTCTAGGCAAAACACTGTATGCATAATAAATAAATAAATGTTTAAAAAGGATTTAGTTATTTAAAAAAGAACTAAACTTATCATTAAACAAAATTGCTATAGTTACAGTAGTTCAAGCAAAATGGAAAAACTAGATAAAATGATTTGGCCCTTCCTAACTTGATTGTGTTTTCCATATTAAGATGTATGTCCCAAAGATATTATGTGGGTAGTACTTGGTATGCTTTAGTACAAATCCAAGTCTCTGGAGCACATGGCCATAAAGCCTGTTTCAACTTTATAACAGATATTTTGTACTGTATTTACATTATTCCCAGTATCTCTTTTCTGCTGTGGAGCCCCTCCCCCATAGATTCTTCATTGTGCTCTAATACATGGTCTTTTTCCTAATCAGCCTCAGCTGTTGACATGACATAGCCTAGAGACATCTGAGGGGACATCAGTTGAGGGTGTACTTAGATCAGAATTTCTTATGGCTGTGTCAGAGAGAGGCTGTGTTGATTATGATTGATGTTTGAAGTCTCTTTCTTTTAGTTGGCTGTATCACTAAGCAAATATTCCTCGACTGGGTAAGAGAGCCATCATAGCACTAGAAAATAACAATGCAGTGAGACAGCTAGGAAGCAATGATCCCTCATGTTTTACCTTTATTTATTGCTTGAGTTTCTAGCCTAAGTTCTCCAAGGATGGACAGTGACATAGGGATATCAACCAAATAAACCTATTCACTACCTGAGTTGATTTGGTTAGAGGCTTTAATCAGAGGAACATAGAAGACAGTTGGAACAAAATATGTGAAAGTGATAAACTAAACTCAAGGGCTTCACTTCTAATAATGTAGAAATAAAGGGACCAGACCTTCACTCAGCCCCCTGCTTTAGCAGTCATGGCAGGTTACAGAAAAGATACCTAGGCCTCTGACAGAGGAAACTCCAGATCCTCTGGACTCCCAGAGCCTAGGGCCAAAACACCAAGAAGCTGCAGACCCACACACACACAACCTCCTAATTCCTGGGAACTGCTTGGCCACAAAAGAAAATCCATGATGGACCAAACCTCCCCTGTAGTCTCCAGGATATAGTTCTGAAAACTATTGGTATCTGTGTACAACAGGCCACCCACAAGTAACAAGACAATGCCATAAAAACCATAGAATGTTCCCTCTCAGCACTTACCAATGATAATAATTGGTACACAGGTATTTCATGCCAAAATGTGACTTTGAGGAATTCTCCTAATTGTTCCCAGATGTCAACCAATCAGAAACCAACCAGTACCTACTGATGTAATCCTGAAACTTTTGTCTATAAAACCTAACAGACAGGGAACTTCACTCCCTCTTGAGGCGGCTGCATCAGCTTGCTAGTCAGGGTCCCTTTTATGGTTGGATGAACAATCATTTTTTTTTTGGTTTTATGAGACAGGGTTTCTCTGTTTTGGAGGCTGTCTGTACAGCCTGGCTTCGAACTCACAGAGATCCGCCTGCCTCTGCCTCCCGAGTGCTGGGATTAAAGGCGTGCGCCAACAACGCCCGGGTGGATGAACAATCATTAATCCTTGCTTTTGCATTTTAGTGAGTCTGTCTTCCTGGTGGTCTCTGGGGACTTTGCAACTTGGGCACAATAATATGGGGCATCAAATGTGATTTTCTTGATGTTATCTAGTCCAGGGATGCCACTGACTCACGGCAGCTTTCTTCTCAGCTTCTGAGTGGGTTATGAGTCGTGAACTCCTGTCAATCATAAAAGTTAGTGTTAGGTCAGAAGACCTTTTAGAGTTAGAATTGAAAGTGACTCAGCCAATGAGAGCTATATAACAGAGTTTACAGAGACTTAGGTCATTTGGTTGCATCCATTGTGCCATTAACAGAATTTGGGGGGATTATAAGGAGTATTTAAAAAAATAGCCAACATGTGTGGTGTAATGGTTACAAAATTTAGTGCATGTCAGGATTTCAAGAAGAGCTTACTACATCTTACTCAACACCATCTGAGTTACTCTGAATCATAGCTGTTAGGAGATGGATCCTAGAAAATGTAATTTTAAGCTGGGCAGTGGTGGCGCACGCCTTTATCCTAGCACTCAGGAGGCAGAGGCAGGCAGAACTCTGTGACCGGTCTACAATAGCTGGTTCCAGGACAGCCTCCAAAGCCACAGGAGAAACCATGTCTTTAAAAAAATGTTAAAAAAGGAAATGTAATTTTAGGAAAAATTGATTAGAGCTACAAATTACAAATATCAATATTAGAGTTTCACAGAAGGAGACACTCTCTACTTGGAATGTTCACACTAGAGGGATTATAGGTTAATACATGTATTCTTTATTGTATAAATTTTAAGTTCTTCCCAGTCACCTGCCTGTACTAATGAGTAGTATTATAAGTTGTGTGCATCTTAAGTTACAAACTTCATGCTTTGGCAAAGGCATTTCTGTAATATTTAGTCGTAGAGAAGTTTCAAACTGTTGTAAGTAACTATATAGACCTGTGGATATTGTGAATTTTGGTAATTGTAGCCAACTGTTGCTTTTGATAAAACTGTTTTCAAAACTAAATCCCCCCATCCATGAAGCTGGCCTCAACAGGTTCAATATTAAACCTGAGTTAGTTCTTTTATGTTCGCAAAGCAACCATAGAGGACAGTATGTTTGCATTGACTTTAGGTGCCTGCTATCATTTTATGAAGTTTGTTCACGTATATTTGTGACTCATCAGGTTAAAGACTGTTGATGTACAAGTACAAGAAGCTGTTCCAGATAACACATGGTAGAGAGAATCAAGTCCTTAAAGAAAGTTGTCCCTTTTCCACTACATATGCAGTATACTATGCAGAAACACTTACAAATCAAACATATATATGCAGCACAACACCTATTATACACAAACACAATTATACACACAGCATACACATAAACATTAATCCCCATTACACATATACACACACACACTTTGCAAAAACACACATAAACATTAGTAGATACATAAAAGGGATACACAAGCATGCTCACAAATAAAAATAGACACATCACATAAAGCACATACCACACACACAACTACAAATATACAAATGTGCACACACAAACCGTACACACACATACACTCACAAAGACATTTTCAAAATCAGTATTAGAATTTAAGGAACACTTAGGATATATATGTTCAATAAATTTTCACAGGACTGATTTTTTTCAATTTGTTTATTGTTTGTTTGCTATACCAGCAGGTTCTGTCAATGTCTGACCTCATAGATCTAGTCTTTCTGGTAGCATAAAATACATATTTGCTAAGTATAATACTTGGTAAATGTTTGCTCCTATCAGGAGTAGATGAATAAAATATTTTTTTCACTTAATATCAGTGGCATAGAAGAATCATTTTGAGTCTCTATCAGCACCATGTTAAGCTGTGACTGTTGGGATCAAATTTTACAGACTTTTTAGTTTTCAGTAATAAAAGACTTGAAAATAGACCTTGTTTTAATTTTTTTGACACATTCTTTTTATGGAAACTTTGGTTCCCTGGATGTTGCCTGCATATCAGCCTGACCTTGAACTCACAGACAGAACCTCCTGCCTTTGATTCCCAAGTGATTTGAATGAAAGGTTACTTCAGCCTGCCTGTCCTTTACTTAGGTTCTTTGAAACAATCTCAATATGTATCCTTCGTGGGCCTGGCATTGATGAGTAGAGCAGTCTAGATTCAAGCTCAGAGTTCTGTTTGCCTGTGACTCTAGATTCCTGTGGTTAAAGTATATTCTGTTACACGTAGCTGAGATCTTTTTTGTATGACGACTTAAAGTTAATGTTGGTTGTGGTTTGAAAAGTGAAAACAACACATGGTGGCTAAACTTTTCGGGCCAGGCTTACTTACTTTGTGACATGGTCTTTAGGAGGATAAGGTGGCTTTGAATTTCATATTCACTTGAGGATAGTATTGTCTTGATTTTATTAATCCCAGAGGAGCTGCTGTCCAGCTTATGACTTATATATGTGAAATAATAAAATATTGCTCATTTTTTCATACTGCATAGGTTTAGATTCAGAGGTGAAGAATACTCTTGTTTTGCATTCAGATCTGTGTGAATTATGTTTGGTTTTTGTCCTTTTGTCCCCCATCTGTGGGAATAAATTCTAAATCTTCATTATTACTCAGCTTTCCTTTCAAAAAGCTTATTTGATTTTAGAATTATGAAATTTTGTGTATCTTAGATTGCCCATCATTCTAGAAAATCTTCATCTTAGAGGAAAACCCATGCTGGGCTTAAGCCAGGCAGTTGCTCTACCACTGAGCTGCTCCCTTCCTTAGTAATGCTTGTTTGATGTGTGTGAATATTTGTCTTTGGTATGACTTCAGTAAACATATCAGGACCTTTGCTTAATAAATATTTTGTATTAGTTTTTGCTACACATGTGGTCTTCTCATAGAAGGATAAATGTCCTGTGAGATGACTTCTTAGTTTTAAGATATGTTTTGTTTCATGTATCCTATATTTAAATCAAGACTCATGGTTTTCTTGTGGATAGGATTGAGACTGTGTGTAAGGAAGTGTATTTCTTTTTCTCATAAAGTCTAAAAATGTTTTAGCTAAATTAAAGTTGCCCTGGTTGTCAAATTTAAATTAACCAATTACTGGGTATATTTGAGCTAGTTTTGCTGGGTAGCGGTCATGGATTTCATGTGGGTTGAGCAGGCTGGTCTCACACTTGGGGTAATCCTGGTACATTTCAAGAGCTGAGATTGCATTTGTGAGCTCAGTATAATATCTTTTATCTTGTAGGTATTCTTATCTGCTAATATATCTCTAAATTATTGATTTTTGTATTGCAGCAAATGTAAAATCTGCTAACAAATGTAAGTCTTTCTTACAGGTACATGATCATTGGGATGGACATTATCTCTTTTTCAGTTGGAAGTTAGGATTTTTGAGTACAGATTAGTTAAATTCATGATACACTTTCAGTCCTATGGAAATATAGAGAAATTATGTGTATTTAAGTGAAGCTATTATTTCTTTTTAATAACAGTAACAATGTACTGGAAAGATACAGACAAATAGAAACTTAAGAAATAAAGTTTTAAGACAGACAGTGGTGGCACATGACTTTAATACCAGCACTCATGAGACAGAGGCAGGCAGATCTATATAAGTTTGAAACCAACCTGGTCTACAAGACCTAGTTCCAGGACAGCCTCCATACTACACAGAAACTCTGTC